>NW_028142796.1:0-27453 GCF_055691185.1 Crinia signifera | reverse complement strand
TAACTGCGGTTTTTTATAATATTTATTTAGCTTACTTGAGTAAAGTGCGTGTTCTGTTGAAGAAGCGGCTATACCTGACCAATGTGTTGGTACAGAAGGCACACAAACTGCACCATTTAAGGTTCTGAGACTGACTGCCTCTCCCAACTCTCCTTCATTATAAGAACATCTCAAGGCTGTCTACCAAACAAAAGTTCAAAGGGACTAAACCCTGTGGATCTTTGAGGCACTTCCCTAATGGCAAACGTTAAGTGGAAAAGAGCAGATCCCAGTCCCGTCCATCCTAGCCTATTGTCTACTGTATCATCTTAAGGTATGGTTAAATCTCTCTACTAGTCCATCCGTCTGCGCATGATACATTAACGTTGTTAGCTTTCTCACACCCAACAATCTACACATATATTTCATAAGCTTCGATACAAATGGAGTGCCTAAATCAGTAAGGTTTTCCTTTAGTATACCCAACCAGGAATAAACCATTAACAACTCTCAGGCTGTGGTACTTTATTTAATGTTCCTTAATGGTATAGCTTAAGGATACCTTGTTGATATAGTCTAATATCACCAGAAAATACTGGTGTCCCCAAGCAGATTTGGCTATGGGTCCCACTATATCCATAACAATATGTTCAAAGGGTATGGAAATGATAGGCAGGGGCACCAGAGGGGCTCGGAAATGTGAGTGAGGGCACACAGGGTGCTCACTGCAGAACCTTTGAACTGCAGAAAACACTCCCAGTCAAAGGAATCACTATTGAACCCTCTATAATGTTTTCTCTATCTTCAGAGGACCTGCCCACGACTGGGCATGGTCTGCTTGAAGTACTAGCCTTACATGAACTCAGGGCACTAACAACTGATACACTTTTTTACCCCGCAGGTAAGCTACTCAATAAAAAAAAAATTTCAAGGCAAAGTAAGGGGTACCCTCAGGAAGTAAAGGAAACTTTATTTGTCCATTTATATTAGTTATATTGTTAAAAGCATCCGACAAGTTGGGATCATTTAACTGGTTATGTCCAAAGTCTGACAATGACACCCTAAGACAGTCTGCCCTCCCGCTTCCCTCATTTTCAATCTCATCTATTGTTTCTAAAGGAAATGCCTGTTGGTCCAGCAGTCGCTCCTCATATCCAAAGTGATGTGTGTGTATGCGATCAATGCACTCCTGATTGTACTGTATTTCCATATGTGTTGTGTTATATAGGTAATTGTATTAACCGTACTACCTGTAGTCTGGGATGCTTTTAACTCGTGCATCCCATCTAACATGTAGCTATAGGTTTGAATGCTAGTTTTCTACCTTGTGATTGCCTCTGTGTTTGTGTATGTGAGAGAGAAAGAGATGTAGTTTCACTCGCTGCCAACAGATGGCAGTGTTTTGGAGACTCACAGACACTAAACATATACATACAGTATATAGATGATATAATATATATATAATAAGGGACAGTCCTTATAACAGTTTGAAGACATCCTTTAAAATAGCGAACAGGGTAGATCCAGTTGTAGGCATTCCTCGGAAAGATCTTTCAAAAGGGGTTATTATGGGCTCAATGGTCCCACTGTGTATGCATAAAGCTGCTTGCGGTGCCGGTCGCTTGATTGTTTGCTGTGTGCACACAGTATTTTCTATATGTTAAGAAGTGCTTAGGGAAAGTCGACAGATGTGTTTAGTTTCTCTAAATAGGGCAGTTACTTCCTGGAGCATGTGAGGCATAGTCCATGATGTGCTCATTGGATAACCTGGATTTTGGACTATACCCAGGTTGTGAGCCTTAAACCATGGTTTCTCCCAGTATCTGAGCCACCAAACTTTCTGCCACAATATAATCATCATCATCATCATCAACAATACCGTCTGTGGATCTTTATTGTATAAATCTGAATTCTCTCACTCTCCATACTATTTGTAATTATGTTTTGAAGCATTTTGGATGACAAGTTATTGACTAGTTTATAATTGAAAGCAAAACTACAACGCAGAATTTATGACATGATGAGAAAAAGTATTTACATTGCCCTGCAGCTCAGCAATATGACACAAAGGAAGCCTCTTTGGGTTCTCTCAGTGTCCATTATTGGATCTATTTTGTTCCTCTGGTCAGTCTGTAGTGTAAGTGAATCTAAACTTGTCAGGAAACTTAATAATGTAAAAAAAAAGAAACCATACCCAGTTTTATGGGTCATGACTTTGCTAAAGTTTACATATTATAAACATTATAGTATATTATAACGTCTCTTTTGATTATTACACATACTGTATGTGTTTTTATGTATACATTGCCGTGGTAACTTTTATAACTTTCTTCAGCTTTCAGAAATGACATGTCAGTTCATGCTTCCAGAAACTATTCACCAGACCAAGAAAGAGTCACTACACTGTCTGATCATACAGTACATTGATGATCAATCTGCTACTTTTAAGGCTTCAAGTGTCCAAATATTTTCGATAAAAGTTATGTTAACCATACGATGGAAATACATATGTATGGATGTGGCTGTGTGAGACCTGTGAAAGTATTGCTTAAACTTGTATTTTCACTCATCACCTGAAAATGAACCTTGCCATGTGGCCTTGGGGGGCTTTCCTTTCATTAATGGAATGTCATATGCTAAATAACTATTCCAGTAATTTAGGCTGCAGAAGCTTATTGAGATCAAGTGAAGTATTTCTAGGTGTTCATTTTAATGTGAACTGCCTCGGGAGATGACAAAGCTTTCAGAATTTCCAACGCATAGCAATATTGCACATTTAGCAGTGGATCATGCCATGAGGAACTATTTTAGTGAGGCCAAAATCCTTGATTCTTCACCTTTTATTCTCAGCATGAGCAAGTCAATCATTTTCCACATTTTTATTCTAGCAGAAAGTATATAAATATATCAAACACAATGCTCCCCACAGAACCTATATTCAGTTATATACAGATACAGCCAGCCTCTTCTTTGCAGCCACCATCCCCCATCAGCCGTCGGAAGGGGTTGTGCGCACGAGATGCTCTGACGATGCTCTGACGATGCTCTGACGTTCTGACGAAGCTCCCCGCCGCTATCGACGGTCCCCACCACTGCCCCCAAACACCCCCCCATAACCCTGCCCGTCTCCCTGAAGCAGAGACAGGCAGGGTCACACCGCCCTGCCGGCGAGTTACTGGGAAGCGCGTGTGTTTGAGATGCACGCGTGTCCCAGTCTGATGGAGTCCCTCTCTGCCAGCGTTCGCCAGCGGAGAGGTTCTGGCGAGCGCTGAGAGTGAATGAGAGGGCCTCCATCTGTATATCTATACACGTACCTACGTACGTTCATACATATATATATATATATATATATATGCAGTATTAGGACGCCAGCAACATCCAATATTAAAAAAATATCAAAAGTTTATTTATAGGCATAATAAAGTGCATGAAACAGACAGAATCATGAAAAAAACGATCATGAAAAAAGCAGGAGAGAGGGTGTACTTAGCATATCGATAAGTGAGAGTATTCCACCCATCAGGTCCCGCATCAAGTCCCGCCGACAGCTGTTTCGGTGCTCAGAGATGCACTTTCATCATGGGCATGGGTACATAGTGCTCTGACCACCCCCTTTATACCTGTAATAATAAGCACGTTAAACCTACTCACCTATCCACGCTGATCTCCCGCCAGCGACGTCATCAGGAACGGACACGTTGCTGGCGCACGATCACCACAGCAACAGTATCGCACTGAACAGACGCCGTACTCTGGCGGAAGTGCGTGAGTCGGGAGGTAGCTATGGCAACCCGTAAAACATCCGGGTATGCGCAGACAGGGCTGAACTCTGGAGGATACCACTAATATATTTAAGGAGCTGACTGAGACCAAGCGGTTTGATGACAAGGACATTTCCCGGATCCTACATGGTGATACCTCTGCCTTGGCGTTTGATGTGGACAGCCCCTCTGAAGTTTTCCCTGATCTCATTAAATTAAAGCGACGCCGGGTTGAACTCCAGCTACACGGCCTCACATTGTCGCAATATTTGAAAGAAAAAATTATACCCAGAGGGTTTAGAATCCGGAATCAACCCACGATTGGGAGGTCCAACTCCAATTTTTGTAAACAGTGGTGCCAGATCCTCAATGACTGTTCCTTTCAACTTATTATCCTGGTAATTGAACAGGTTAATACCGACCTAGAGCTATTGGAGAAGGAAATCGCCATTTGTGAGGATGTGGGACTAAATGTTCTTAGATCTGATACCAGTACAGATTGGTTGTCCAAAATTTAGACCAATCTGACTACGTTTCATACAGAATTACTTTCATTTAAGAAGTGTAAATACAAGACAGTGAAGGAGGATTACAAGGACAATAGAGTATACTGTATCAGTGGGTACAAGGGAGTGACAATAGGCCACCTTGGCGTGGCACCATTAGACCGAGACGGGCATGGGCCAATAGAGATTTCTCTGAGCTTGACACCCAAACCTCAGCTAGCGACTCTGACCAGGCCCATTCTAATTCTTTTTTTAGGGGGGAAGTCCAACAGGAGAAAAGGCGCCCAAAAAGACCCTGTAGGAGGGGAGGGGTCAAGCGTAAGAAGAAACCCAATCAGGGAGAAAAGGAAGTGATTATTTTCAATCTGTCTGATTACACCCCTACCGTGGCAGAAATGGGGGTACTTTCACGCCGTTTATCTTTTGTCAGAACGTTTAGACAGAATGCATTTAGTTTTGAAACTGAGCTTTATAGATTCCAACGCACTTTGAAGCTTAAAGATTTTTTTGCCAGTCAAAATAGTGACAATCGTCCGCCAGGCCAATTTAGGCCTAAGAGCACTTTTGAACCTCCATGCAATAATTCGGCTATAGAGACTTTTATTCGTCTGGTTAAAAGGGATACTTTACCTTTTATTGAAAAACAGAAAGTCTCTTACTCCAATCTCAGTAGAGATGAAAACTTGGCGGTAGACAGATTGAAAAATAATGACTCCCTGATAATACGTCCCTCTGATAAGGGGGGAGGTATTGTGTTGCTAAATAAGATTGATTATGTTGCTGAAGTCATGCGACAATTATCTGACAGCACTTGTTACAAATTACTGACGTATGATCCAACCTATGTGTACAAAAAAGAAGTTGATGCTGTGATTACTTTGGGCGTACAGAACCGTTGGATTGATAAGCCCACATCAGAGTTCCTGTTACAATCTTATCCCAGGACTCTGATGATTTATGTACTGCCTAAAGTGCACAAAACGCTTGTCCAACCCCCAGGGAGACCAATAATTTCCTCATGTGGTTCCCTTTTCCAGCCCATCTCACAATACATAGACTTCTGGCTCCAGCCTGTGGTCCAGAAGATGGACTACTTCCTTAAAGATACTACCGATTTCATCTTAAAATTACAAGCGCTTGGTACCCTGCCCGACTCGAGTCTTCTGGTAACCCTTGACATTACCAGTTTATACACCAATATTGCACATGAGGATGGCTTGGACTCGGTCAGGGCATTGGTTGCCTCCAGTCCACACTACATAGGTCCACCCATTGAGTTTCTTTTGTTATTAATGGATATTGTGTTGAAAAAGAATTATTTTTTGTTTCAGAATTCTTTTTATTTGCAGTTAAGGGGGACTGCCATGGGTTCCAACATGGCACCCTCATATGCAAATTTATTCATGAGTATGTACGAGAAACAACACATAATGTCACATTCCATTTTTTCAAAATTCATCTATTTTTATGTTCGTTATATTGATGATATTTTTGTTGTGTGGACTGGTGGACCCCAACTCCTGACCGAGTTCATCGACATCCTTAACAGTCTGGATACCATGATTAGATTTACTTTAGCTTTTAGTTTTGTCAACATTAGCTACCTTGATGTTAATGTAACATGTAAAGATGGTATGATATCAACTAGCATCTTTAGGAAGGCTACGGACAAGAATTCTCTGCTGTCAGCAGATTCATTTCATCCGATGCCCCTTAAGCGAGGTTTGCCTCTTTCTCAGCTACTACGTGTGGTGAGGATCACGTCAGATCCATTGGCTCTTCCAGAAGCCCTTAAGGAGATGGGTCAACGTTTTATTCAGAGAGGTTATGCCCCAACAGAAATCGAGGAAGCAGTTACCCATTGTCTTCAGATGCCACGAGAAGGGACTCTTCATCCAACAGAGAGAGATACCTTAACTGACAGGCTTGTTTTCTCTTCCACCTACTCGATAGCATCTGCTCATATACGTAATATCATACTTAAGCATTGGCATATAGTGCAAACAGACGAAGTCCTGAGTCCTTTTTGTCAAGCATTACACCTATTTTGCTAC
Source organism: Crinia signifera (assembly GCF_055691185.1). Lineage (NCBI taxonomy): Eukaryota > Metazoa > Chordata > Amphibia > Anura > Myobatrachidae > Crinia > Crinia signifera. The sequence continues at coordinate 21,153 of NW_028142796.1, read as the reverse complement.
AAGAGAAGCAACAATTTAAGGGACATTTTGGCTAGCTCTGACATTGGACCCATCACTAATCAACATTGGCTTAAAGCCAAACCAGGAGTGACAAAATGCCACAACTGTGTCAACTGCCAATTCCTATGTACAGGGGCAAGTTTTAAAAATCCTGTTGATGGCACCTCCTATGATATACGACACCGTCTAAAATGTGACAGCCGTTATGTCATCTATGTGATCTTTTGCTCATGCAATATGATATATGTGGGCAAAACTATACGCCTTTTGAAGGAACGAATTGCTGCACATCGGTCATCAATTAAAAAAGCCTATGTTACTATTGACTGCAACACTCCTCCTGTAGCTAAACATTTTGCCACAGTTGGGCATACCTTACGGGACTTCCGATTTATGCCTATTGATCAAGTCCCCCCTCTGAGACGAGGCGGAGACCGCAATAGGTTATTATTACAACGTGAATGCCATTGGATTAATCGACTAAAAAGTGTTACTCCAGTGGGACTTAACGAATACCAATCTTTACATTGCTTTATTTAATATCGTGGTATCCAGTTATTATTTTTTTGGGGTATATTATGTACTTATATTATATCCACCTGATCTATATTGCTCTTGTTTTTCTATTTCCTTTCTTTCTTCATATTTGTGAATCTTTTCCCATATTACTTCGGTCTCTCAATCACTGTTCTCGGCTTGCTGCCATTTATATATTTATGTGTGTCTGTCCATTGTATGTGTTTATATTTGTTTTCAGTGCGCCTGGCTACTCCTTTTATACCAGTATTTTTCATATACCTTTAGCACATCTGCACATTTTTTATGTGATTGGGCTGGCAGTTCATACATTTTTTTCATACAGCTATTACGCTGTCTCTTTGTTCCTCAGTTCAGCCCTGTCTGCGCATACCCGGATGTTTTACGGGTTGCCATAGCTACCTCCCGGCTCACGCACTTCCGCCAGAGTACGGCGTCTGTTCAGTGCGATACTGTTGCTGTGGTGATCGTGCGCCAGCAACGTGTCCGTTCCTGATGACGTCGCCGGCGGGAGATCAGCGTGGACAGGTGAGTAGGTTTAACGTGCTTATTATTACAGGTATAAAGGGGGTGGTCAGAGCACTATGTACCCATGCCCATGATGAAGGTGCATCTCTGAGCACCGAAACAGCTGTCGGCGGGACTTGATGCGGGACCTGATGGGTGGAATACTCTCACTTATCGATATGCTAAGTACATCCTCTCTCCTGCTTTTTTCATGATTCTGTCTGTTTCATGCACTTTATTATGCCTATAAATAAACTTTTGATATTTTTCTAATATTGGATGTTGCTGGCGTCCTAATACTGCATGTATTTAACATATAAGAGCCTGGAACTCCCCAACTGGATCCTATGAGTGTGCAGCCTAGCCTCAAGACCTCTCTATATATATATATATATATATATACATCCAATATACATTAGCACATGCGGGACGGGCACATATATATCAATATGCTAGGGTGCAGGTTAGAACAAAAAACATATTTCCCATAGAGAAGCCACATTTATATGCTTTCTAAATTCAATTCCCCCCGGCAAGGACAAGTAGTTACAACCAGGCAGATTTACTTCCTGGCTGTGACTACTTTTCCTCACAAGTAGTCTATAAAAACTATATATATATATATATATATATATATATATATATATATATATATATATATATATATATATATATATATATAAAAGAAAGCAACAGTGCGCTGTAAAAAATAATGAAAGAAGAAATGGAAATAAAATTAGGAACTTATCGTCCCACAGTCCAGATCAGTCCTATTTAAAGTTCAGCACTCAGGTGATTGATAAACCCGGCAGCTCTGTTTTCTACCTTGGTGGGTATTCCTGTGTTCAGCAGGTGGATTCTCTAGAAATTGAATGAAAACAGGCGCTCCATAGTGCATGTATCCGTTAAAAAGAATTTATTATGGCACAATAAAATCAACAGTGGATGAAATCACGTACCACAGTGGGCGGTTGAGAACCGCACTGAAATGGCGTAGAGAAGGTGTTAGACACCTAAGTGTTGGAGCCGGTTACACTCTCTCTCTGTACTCCTTCCTTCTGGTGACGACGCTAGGCCATATATATATGAACAAAGGTCCGGCACTCAGCTCTTATATCAGCAAAAAAATGGCAGTACAGTGTCTTAATATCAATGTTTCAGGGCTTGTTTTATTGGCACTATCTTCAGGATGCTGCCAATCAAATTACTGAAAAGTTGATATTAAGACACTGTACTGCCCTTTTTTGCTGATATAACAGCTGAGTGCTGCACCTTTGTTCCTGTCTACTGTGTTTCCATTAAGCCGTGAGGGCACCAGCTTCAGCTACAACCAACAGCTGTCATTGCCCTGACAGCATTTGAGATATTTTTGTTAAACAACATTGGGGCACTGCGTAGTAAAATCGAACAACATAATTATTCACACAACACATGCTTCTCATTTTATTGTACTGTTTAATGTTTGTTAAATTTAATTGTGTGGTTTATAATTTCATCTAAACGGTTTTAACAATATAAAAATAAAAGGTATATTTTACGTATTCTTCTTTTTCTCTTTAAAGTGCACCAGCAAAAAAGACAATCCTTTTCTGTCTTTCTCTCCTGTATCCATTTATTGTCTTTAGCAGCACCCCCAATTTTAGTTGTACTGTAACCTAACCCAGAAACTAATATTTGGGGATTATTACAACGAACCTTCATATATCTGGTGCAGAAGCAATTCCAAAACCCCTTTTCCCTTTAAATACTAGTTTTGGGATACCCTATGGCTTGTGACCACATTGTTTAAACAGAAATTGTAGGGGGCTCTGCACACACTAAATTAACTGATATTAATAAATAGTGAAGATTTAGTTCATGAATTGATCAATGTATTTAAGCCTGCAGCCCCCTTCACGGGACCCCACTTTTCTGCAGGTCCTAACACTATCGCTGAAAATGGCTACAATACACATAGCTATCACATCAATGTTTGATTCCAGGTATGCTATCTGGTCTAAAGCTCACAGCAGACTATGCTTTTAAAGGTGGGCAGTTACCAACACACCTGTCACTAATCATCTAGGGAAATAGTTAACATAAGCTACGAAGTATAGGTTAACAGTTCGTGTTCCACATATATATTTTTGTAAAGGGTCTGAATTGGTCTAATAAGGTTGAAGAAAAGGTTCATTTTATTCATACATCACCAAGTTTACAGCAAAGGACAAGGGTCCTGGTTGACATTTCGGCCAATGATGGCCTTTGTCAAGATGCATCAATTGACATCCACACATCTCCACATCCTTCTATCTCAGGAGATGTGTGGATGTCAATCGATGCGTCTTCATAAAGGCCAGCATTGGCAGCATTGGCCGAAGTGTTGATTACTGGATACTAATGATATAATAAAATATCACTTTTCTTCAACTGGTGAGTGCCCTTATTGGACCTATTCAGGCCCTATCCCTATATATATATATTTGTAATGCATATATTGTATATATTTTCTACTTAGTTATTATATTATTTAGTGCTTAGAAACTCCTCCGTAAAATTGTAAAATCTATTTATGCTTAAATATTGTAAGTAAGTTTAATTTATATAGCGCACTTTCTCCAACAGGACTCATGGCGTTTAGGTTGGGAATGATCTGGAAAATGCTCTAGGGAAAATAAAGTAAAAATGTCACATGAAAATTCAAATTAGTATTACAGTATTTTATGATCAGCTCCTTTATTCCATTCCACTTTTCCACAATTTTCCCCTCATTAGGACTCTATTATAGGTGTCACTTTTGTAAGTTTAAACATTTTTAGTACATTAGTTGGCATGCTCGTAGAAAGGACCTTTCCAGCAGGAAGATGTAACATCTGTTCATATTTAGAGGTTTTGGAGAATTTGAGAAAAGGGCACCACTGTGCACTCACATACAGTGCAGGAAGCTGCTATGTGCACACACTTTCTTCACCCTTTGCTCATACTCACATCCCACAAAATAGAATTCAACACATTGCTACAATACATAAGGGCACTGGCAATGAGTATATGTAACCCCAGGCAACAAGCAAGTAACCCCTCACAATGAGCATGTAATCCCTGGCAATGCATATCCCCTGGTAATGGGCATTTAACCCCTGGAAATGGGCATGTAACCCCTGGCAATGAGCAAGTAGATAATAAAAATTATAATCAATGTATGGGGGGGGCGCACTTCTGTAGTAGCCCAGGGCAGCTGGTACCCTTAATCAAGCCCTGCTCCCTGGCCACACTGCACCCCAGCACACAGCAACAGGTGCTGGCATCAGGTGAAAGGATGCTGCAGCTCCTGCTTCCTGGTAAATGGGGGAGGACCAGGGCCCCTCCATCAGACCTGGGTACGGGTAATTAGAACCCCTTCTCCCCTCTTAGTACCCCTGACAAACATACATTAAGCCCAAAGGCTGATGATTTTTCATTACACATTTATTCAAGAAAATCTAAAAGAGGCCAAACATTTGTTGATGGAACACATAAACTGTAAGCCGGATGACAGGGTAATTTTACATTTTGGGAGCACATGCACCATTCAGCTATTGACGACTCCAGGTTGGTCTGCAGAGCAGTTCAAAATTCAAATAGGGGATCCACACCAAATGTCAGTGAGTACCATCTGGCAATGTTTGGCAGTTTTTGGAGTGGCAGTCAGTGTGGCTTCCCTGTTTGAATTTTGAGCTGTGCTGCAGCCCAACATCTGTAACTGCCACTGGTTAATCTTTTCTAACCTTTTTTAGTGCAGTCAAAAATGGTATATACAATGCAATATATATCATCTTCTGCATTTTTATTGTGATTAATAAAATATTTTGCTGATTTCAAGTGAATCAATACCTCCATTAAAGTTGTTTTGGCATCACATCAGTCTAAGGGTCTGCATGCACGAAGAGGTATCTTTCATTCCACGAGATAGTACACAGGTGCTTCATAAAAAGGGTATATTTTAAGCCAAAAAGGTAAAAACAAGTTACATAAAAATAGTAAAAGTCTGAGGAGATGACAGAGTGGCTCAATGAAAAGCCATTCTCACTGACCGTCAGCAGGGCGTGCTGCAGACACAGCTAAGTCTGTTAGATCAGCGTTGATAGGTAACTGTCAAGTTAATAATCCATGTCCGGCCAGAGCAGGAGTGAAAGCTAAGTAGGAGTTATCTACCTTTATGATGAATACTTTTTACAAAAGTAGGTGAAGATGTTCATTTTCACCGACTTTTGTAGAAATGAACACTGGTGCCGGAATTTAGAAAATATCAGGAAGCAGATGTTGGAGAACCGACAGCTGCCATTCTGAACATAAGTATGCCAGGGCAGTTCAGGGTCATGCCGGTGATGGGGGACTAGGTTTAGGCACTAGTTGGGGGACTTCGGGTTAGACTGCAAGTGGGGGACGTTAGAGTTAGTCAGCCAGGGAGGTGGGTGTTAGGATTAGACTGCTGCAAGGCAGGGTTAGGGTTAGAGGGATAGGGGGATAGGGTTATGGTACGTATGGAGCCCCTGTTGGTATTCTCCATATTGGAATGTCGGGGTCTGTCTTTTGACCGCTGTCATCCTGAGTGCTGGGATATCGTATTGTATGATCATCACTATCCAAGTTCCAGCGCCGGTGTTAACCCACACTACAGAAAGGACATTATAGAACTGGAAAAAGTCCAGTGAAGGGCAACCAAGCTAACAAAAGGAATGTTCTTTAAGCTACGAGGACAAATTAACCAAATTAGGATTGTTTACACTAGAAACAAGACATGAGGAGACATGATTAACATGTACAAATCAGGGGCAATATAAAGAACTATCAGGCACCCTCTTTGCTTTGAGGTCAGAGACTAGGACACACGAGCATGCACTAAATCTAGAGGAGAGAAGATTCTGTACCCTTAGAAGGAAAGTTTTTTTGTGTTTGGTAAGGGCAGTAAAGCTATGGAACTCTATTCCAGAAGAGGTGGTGTTGGCAGACACGTTTAATACAATTAAAATAAGGTTGGACAAATATATACTGGAGAAAAACATTCAGGGGTACAACCCATAATCACTATTTTTGCCCATATTTGAAACAAAGGGCATAAAGCAAATAGGGATACCACATCTAGAACATACCCTCTAATGCAGGGGTGGCCAAACTTGGGTGACCTGTAGTCATTACTAACTGTCACATTTTCAAACATGCTGCATTCATTCCGGCTTTAGAACCACAGGTTGCCTGAGAAACATGAAACATGAACTATTGGTAGATATTGAGGACAGGTTTGGCCACCCCTGCTCTAATAGGTCCTGTAAAAAAAACACAAAAGGTTGTATTTGATCGATGCAAATCTCTTTTTTAACCTCAAAATAACTATGTTACTATGGGGGTTATTTTGGTTCACTCTTTCTGACAAATTCCTTCTTATATGGACAAAACCATGTGCACTGCAGGTGGGGCAGATGTAACTTGTGCAGAGAGAATTATATTTGGGTGGGGTTTTACTTCAAATTGAGATCTATATTGCAGTGTAAAATAATGCAGACAGTATTTTCTCTGCACATGTTATATCTGACCCCCGCAGTGCACATGGTTTGTCCATCTAAGAAGGATTTTGTCAGAAAGAGTGAACCAAAATAACCACCAATGTGTGGTGTTCTGGATGTCGGCATCCTGACTGCTGGTATACTGACCACATCCCGAAATTAAATCCAGCGCCAAGGGGCATATTCATCATCACTTTTTCCTGACCGCCAGGATTATAACTGCATATTGCAATTTTGATAACAAATGAGCTTGTGTTCAAATAAGATTGGTATACATTAGCTAAATCAAATGAATAAAATCACCTTAAAAGCCCTTGCATCATATTTTGTTTTTGTTTTATCAAACGCACAGGTTTAAGTCACTATTTTGTCAGTAGTATTTTCTTTAATATATATTATGCAGAAATACCACCTTCAGTCAAAGTGCCTTTGGACATCCAGGTGTTCTAAATTTCAATTTCAGTCAGAAAACCAAAGCAATAGCACATAAATCATGTGAGGTCAAAACAGTACTTACACAATATACATTGAATAAAACTTAATTAGGAATAATACTATGCTGGTTTATGACTCTTCGCTTTGTATATAAATTATTCTTAAAGGTAAATCTATTGAGTCCCGTGGCTAAACTAATGAAGGCTGCTGTTTGTTATGCTTAGATTTACTAGCATTCTAACCAAACCCTATATGAAGTTAATTTCTCATGTATTCCCTGGAGGAAAACCATCAATCAAAGTAAAGGTCAGTAGATCAAAATATGCAGCAGTGCCATTCATTCCTATTTGCAAAAGTATACCAATAGCATTGCGCATAACAAAAGGCTCTCCTGCAGTACAACTGTATAACTATTTTTAACATTGTACACACTGCTGATGGTTTGCATGTCCAGTTTGAAAAGCATATGACAGAAAAAGTAATACTAGAAATGCTTTGAGTTTGGGTCTAATTCATCAAGTTTTGGTTTAATTTTTTTTTAAACATTACGTGGACACACCCCCATCTACTATGCAATGCCAAGTTTACCGGCACTGCAAAGTAGAAGGTGTGGCTGTGATGCGCATTCCAGAGTCAATCGCACTATCTGTGTCATCCAGACTGCCCATTTCATTGGGTAAGTGGACACCTACCATCTGGTGGTGGTAGGCTTCGATAGACAGATTGACCCTTGTCCAGGGGGTCACCCAACTTTTGGGAGCCTCCTGGCCCTTTTAGGAGAATAAGTAGGTATGCAGATAGCTGTTAGGATTGCTCTTATTTATCGTTATGAAAGAAGTACAATGGTCCCCTGACGTCCACAATGTCCCCTGGTGTCCACGGCGGCCATCGGAATCCTCTTCAGCAGCATTCCCGGTCCCAAGGATGCAGTGCATGGGTGCGCCGGTGACGTCACCAGTGCACCCGTACTATGCTTCCATGGGACTGGGGATGCTGCTGAAGAGGATTCTGATGGCCACCGTGGACATGGGGGGATGAGGTAAGTATAAAAAAAGGTGCAGGGGTAACAAAAAAAAGAATATTCTAAACACCTACGGCTTTCTGAATATTTCGGATAAGAGATGTATGGATATGGGATACTCAACCTGTAATTTATCATGCAATAAGTACAGATATCTTTACATATTGCTCCCAATGTGGCTGCTGTCCTGCTACTCTCCATTTTCTTATTGTGTAAACTGATACTGATCAAACTAAACTCATGAAAGAATGACAGCATGAAGGAATAAAGTTCTTGTGAGAGTCCGCAGACAAGGGTGGAAAAGTGAAGCAGTGAAGTTGCCAATAGCAACCAATCAGCTTTGACAGATATGCCTTTTAACAGTGTGGCTGTCATGCATATGCATTGCAGCAGCCAATCAGCTTCTACAGATATGCCATTTTACAGCACACAGGAAGGCCGTTTCAGATCTGTTCATGCAGGTCCAAATTCAGCCTTGTCTCTGATGGTCGGGGTTTGTGCATGTGCAAACCCACGCAGCGAGTGACTTTGGTGAAAATTTCATTTGCCAGGGCAGTCATAGCCTGAGTGACAGGCAGGGGGCGTTTGCTGGGGTCCGAGTTTCATGGGTGTGCCCAGAAAAATGGTAGGCGCGCCCATAGAAATGGTGGGCGTACCCCTGTGAATGCAGGTATGCCCCTGCCTGCTCAGGGGGATGACATCACATGATATCAGTGCCCACCCACAATTCGGCCATCTCCGTTCAAATGAATAATAAGTTCTGGTTTACTTTTTATAGTAAACAGGGGGGAAATTATTGGATTTGGTGGGAAACCATCGAATTCTCCTCTGTGTGGGCACATGCATACACATACACATCCACTTGCAGCGTCCCAAAGGGATTCAGGTGGTAGGGGCGTACTTTATATGCAGCCTTGCGAGCAGGTCTGAATTATCTCCAGATTGCGGCATAGCAGGTTGCATGTGTGCCATGCTCCCCCTATGCATTCAGTGTAGTCATGCCGCATACAGCGATGTGTACGCATTACAATCCTGTTGCAGAGCACTGCTTTACACAGCAAGGTTGTGACAGGACACATCTGTACCTATCATTTTATAGAATGTACTTAATAAATACTTGAAGCAGATTGGTTGCTATGAGCAACTTTTACACTGGACCACTTCCCCACTCTATTCATTGCTTCATGCATGTACCCCAATATCGTATTTTATACAACCCCTCACTCGACAATCAAGAAGACAAAGACTCCAGTCGGGAACCACAGACAGAAGAAATCAACCATGAAGTAAGAATGTTCAGGCAAAATGATTCCTCATATACTGTGCGCCCAATCCAGGTTAGCAGTTATAACATTTGCATATGGTATATAGGCTGCCCAATGCAGGTGGAGAACATTAAAGACTGTGGGGTAGACGTATGAAGCAGTAAAAAGAGTGAAGTGAGCCAGTGGAGAAGTTGCTCATGGCAACCAGTCAGCTTTGTAGTAACATTTACCAAGTGCCTTCCATAAACATATACCTGTACATAGGAGCTACTTGTTACCCTGGCAACCTCTCAACTGAAACAATTCTCCACTCTTTCCACTGCTTTACACATTAACCCCTACAGTACGTCCATAAGAGTTTGAATGGATCAACTCATAATGCTACAATATAAGACCTACAAAGGTTGGCCCAAACTTTTTAGTAGGGATCAACCGGAAAGAAAATATTGCTGTGCTATCCCTCAGAGACTCGGGTACATGTGTACCAGGGTTGCTGCTATGTAACTTGAGGCTCAGTTCAAAATACTATACTTAACTTCCATCACTGAGTTTAGACTTAGGGCATCCCTTGGCCACACAATGCATCCATCTACTGTAGTAGTCAACTCAATCTCTAAGTTAAACTATTGCTTTAAAACAACAACAGCAACAGCTCTTTCATTATTTAATGCTTTTCTAGTAATAGGATCAGAACCATTTATGAAGCATGCAGTCAATTAACCTCCTGGAAAGTTTGTGGACTATAGGGTCAAACCAGGGCATCGGGCAGAAATCCCGCAGAGATACAGGTAGAACATACAAGCTCTTAACATACATATCCTGGTTTTAACCAAGTGGATCCATGGATAAACATTATACCATTCATGACATGCATTGTAATGTTCTTGTATTAGCAGTTCTGTTTCTCATTGTGCATAATTATTGCTGTAGATTCATTAATGTGAATCATTCAGTTCAAAGAGAAAGGCTGACAACCAGACTTTAATCAAATCAATCCTTGGGCTACATTTTTGTGATCTCGTTAATTTCATGCATATCCATTTTTAGTGCCTGCTGCTTCAGGATTTCAGTCATTTTCTAATTCAGTATAACTTGGAAAAGTAAAGAAAGCAGCTGAAATATTAATATTTTATTATAATAAACCACTATAGAGCTCAGTTATCATATGCAAAATGGCCCAGGCTCTAATGCGCATGTGCAGTCACAGGCAGCGAGCGCCTTTGGCGAAATTGCATTCACTGGGCGCTCGCTGCCTTATTGAGAGGCAGGTGGCATTCTGGAGTGGGCACCGAGAGTTTTCATGGACTTAGGAAAAGGTGTAAACTGAGCGCAGAAACCAGGTTAGAGTCCAACGTGCCGCTGTTTTATTTTGTGTTTTGTTTTCATGGACTTAGTTGAAAATCACTCTGTTCAAACTATGTCCATATGGACATGGTAAATTGAGACCTAATTTTCCAAGCCCATTTTATGTACTGAATGTCTTCAAGGGTACTCCCACACATCCTGTCCTATTAGCATGTCTTTCACTCTAATACTGTATATTCACAAACAGGGGCTAAGATGCTTAGTGCATCTTTATCCAACCATGGTGGCTCCATTATGGTGGGGGCTTCAGCACTGTCCAAAATTCAAACAGGGGAGCCACACCAACCGTCAGTGAATCAGTTTGGAATGAAAGTTGGTGGCAGTTGTTGTGCCTCCCCTATTTGGATGTTGAACTGTGTTGAACCCCTCACACTGGATAAAACTACTAATTGCATCATTATAATTTTTACCAGACCCATATTAGGTGCATATTGTCCATTGGAGTATGGCCTTCAATGTGAGCTAGCATATCTCTAAGTTGCCAACCAGTTCAGCGACCCATAACACGCCTGTTAGATGTACTATCTCTGTGCATCCACATAGCCACCTTCCTCTCACCACCTAGTCAACACCCATCCATTTTTATTGACAATTCTGAGGCTATGCAACTCCAATGACTGGCGCTTTACAAAACCTCTGAGATCGCACACAGCTGCCGCATCCCCAGTATCCCATTGACTAATAAAAATCTCAGATACTGTTGCCACAGAATTTCCAATTACAAGTGCAGAAATACTTAACTAAACAATCAGGAATGCAAGCTAACCCCCCTGAAGCTGCAGAAGATTAAAAACTTTTGTGGTAACCCCCACAGCCCTGGTTGTGAAGGGGACTCTCCCGGATCCCACTGCATCCTGCCTGCTACACTGTGAAGCAGGCAGGGTTAAGATAAAAACCCTTTAACACAGTGGAGAGGGGGCAGGGCTAAAGATGGGGATGACATAATTTAGCCCAACTCCTGCCCATGGAACTGCAAATCATGATGACATGAACATTTGGCCCCACCCCCAGATGTGACATGATGCATCTTCACTCCGGGCTTCTCCAGAAGAGGAGAAAGTAAAAATAGTCAACTTTAATCATAATATATTGAAGCTAAACCTTATAATAATATTTATAAATATATTAAAATCGCCTGTAAAATAAATATGTCTTCGCCTAGTGACCGCTGATGACTGATAATGCCATATGGCAGTGCCATAACACTTATGGGCATGTGGTGTGCAGCACCAAGCTCAGAGGCTTTGTGGGCATAGCACCACCTGCCTCATTGCCTGTGCTTCTGGAATGCAAGATGCATGGAATTAGCACTGGTGAAGTGCCCCCTGCAGTGTCCCCCTACTACAGCGGAGACTGCTGTAGCAGAGGCAGAACTCTGGGAGGCAATAGAGTCATCTGCCACCGGGCTCCTGCTCTCAAGGGGGCACCTCTCCACCACTGCCAGTTTAAATCCATTAATTGAAAGCAATCAAATATGCTTCTGTGGCTGAGTTCTGAAATATATATGTTCTCTCTCTCTCTCTCTCTCTCTCTCTCTCTCTCTCTCTCTCTCTCTCTCTCTCTCTCTCTCTCTCTCTCTCTCTCTATATATATATATATATATATATATATATATACAGTATATAATATATATTCATAACAGACACTATATATATATTTTTTTTTTTTAATAACGTGTGTGTGTGTTTTGGGGGGGCACCAATATTCATCTTGCCTACGGGCAACTGGGATGAACTTACGCCACTGTGCTGTAGTATCCAGGTGCCGATGACCTGTCCCCTGTGTGGGACATCACACGCAAAGGAGGCAAAGTCAGCACAAGGTCCTGAGAGCCCTTGTAACAGCTCTGCTACCTGTATATACTGTAGTACAGGAAAAAAACTTAGCTCACTCTACAGCAAGTCGTATCATGTGAAAATCTAAGGGGAGCTTTACAAGTTAATATGTCTGTATATTAATATATTAATGCATTTGCATTAAGCTATCACATATGAAATTTACTGCTTAAGGTAATTTGTTTGAGAGAAGATGATTAAATAAACATATACATAGAAAGGTCATGCAGATGGTTACATTTTCTTGGCAATGCTTCATTTGGCTGGAGAATGGAATTTGGCACGCTTTCCAGAAATAAAGCCAAAATAAACTGTCTTCATTTTCTTTCTGTAGCTTGAATACGACACAGGAATCCTTCCATTTACTGTACTTATTTTGATATATTTATAACAAGCATGCTCCTGGAAGTGTGCACATATGGGCAAACTACAGTAATGCTTCTATTTCAGCATTTCTATATTTATAAAGAAAGTAATATGTCACTGTATATACTGAAATGAAAAGGTTCTGGATAAAGACACAGCCATTTGGCTTAACCAAAACAAAAATGCACAGAAAAAATAAAATTAGACGCAATGGGATTTGTAAGTGGTTTTAGAAATTTTGTTAAAAGAAAATCCTTTTGGATGGGGTCATTTAAGTTTGTGCATATTAGCATTACAGAGAGGGGCTTTTGCATACCTCCCAACTGTCCCAATTACAGCGGGACAATCCCACTTATTGCAGACCTGCTGTCCTACCCGCAGGTCTCAGTGTCCCCGGTTGGGAGAGCCCACGATCACCACTGGTGATTGCTGAATACAGTGGGTGCTGGATGACTGCCCGCCAGTCGGGATTCTGATGGTCTGTATTCCAAAATCGGAATCCTGACTGTTTAAATGCCCAACAGTCGGGATCCCGACTGACAGGGGCTATTCTCCCTTGTGGGGGTCCACGACCCACATAGTGGGAGAATAGAACCTGAGGTGAGCGATGCGAGCTACCGAGCCCGCAAGGGGCTTCTTTGCGCTCGCCCCCCTTTCAGAGCACAGGCACTCAGGATGCCACTGTCAGGATACTGACCTTCGGGATCCCGATTGTCAAACCCCCATACCACACCCGAATACAGTGCGGGGTGGGAGTCAGGGGCTGCCCAGCCACCCCAGGAGTGCTGGGTACGCCTCCAAAATGATGCAAATAGGCAGTTGCGGTGCTCGGCCATGCCTTCTACCCGAGGCCCCACCTCTCTCTCACCTTTTTTGCCACGGATGCTTCTATGGTGCAGCAAGTACCGCTCCTGGAAAGTTGTAAGGTATGACTTTTGGGGTAATTAATCTATACAGCTGTCCAGGTTGTCATTTATGGGGCCAGGAAGCATGTTTATTCACACTGTGAGAAGAAATTATAAAAATATGATTTTCTGCATCAACACATCTAGAACTTAGGTTGAAATTCATGAATTTCTATTTTTGACTATTGCAGTACTTCTGCAAAATCAAAATCCTTCCAATTAAAACTTTTTTAATTGCACCTTTGCATTTTTATACTAACAAGCAATACTAAAATATTTTTAATTTAAGTATTCAAAATGTCCAAAAAAAGTTAGGAGTCTGCTGAATTATTATTGCATGTGTCATTTGTGACTGTTTACATCAGCGGTTCTCAAACTGTGGGTCCTGACCCCAAAGTGGGCCCCTACCTATTCAGCATGGGGCCGCGACTCCATGTTGCTGACCATCAGGCTGATTACTTTTCTAATCTCCATCAGTGATTCAAGCAGTCTGAAAAATCTGTTGGATTGTCTGTTATTTTAGACTCCTCACATCATTTTGTGCCTCCACAATGCTGCCATACATGTGCTGTCTGGTGACTACACATGTCATGTGATGACCTTATGCAGTAACTTGATGGGGTCCTGTAATTATTTTTATTGTCCCCCTGGTTTACATTAACAGTGCTACACTTACATATAACTCTTCTTAGACTTTGGGGTAAATGTAATATAGTCCGAATTTTGGAAAATTGTGAGTTTAGCATTTAACTCACGTTTTTTAAATCTCACACATGAGACATACGGGAACATGCAATTTCACATGTTTCTGCCTTTACCAAAACTTTCAATGGACAAACTCAAGATGTTTTCTCATTTACAACATACAAATTGCTCAATGTAATAGAGTGTGAGTTTACAACTTGTATCCAAAGCCCAAATAACAACAAAAATCACAAAAACAAAAGACCAAATTTAGATGGGTGAGTTTAAAATAGTAACTGTAATGTAATATCTGAGGCATATTAACACCATAATCACTAACCCCTATATACAAACCACACTTACATCCATTGCACCTGATCAGGTGTAGCAATAATGTTTATGTGGTGTTCTTGGGAGCTGTATGTTAAAGGCTTTAATTATCTGGATGAGCTGCACAGGAACATCACAACATCCAGGGAAGGATGGACCTTGACCAGATCAAGAGGTGCTTCAGCTTTTTAGGTTGAAATGCACAAACCTCCTGAACTTATATAAGCAGGTGAGAGATGATTTATACCTTTGGCTGTACATTTCTTTTATGCCTTAATAAAATGATGCTGGATTTTTATACCTGGAGTGCCGGTTCTTCCACTATTCTGTCTACAGGAGGGTGAGTGTGAATATTTATCTTTTATGAACTGTGCACCACAAATACAGCATTCACTACAGGAGGAAACTGTGTGCGATCTTCAATTACATCTTATATATATATATATATATATATAATGCAGGAAGGTGCGGCACTCGCACGGCGAAAATAGCAATCAAATAATCACTCGGTAAACAAGTTTGCTGGTCAACGTTTCAAATGTATTCCATTTGTCATCAGGATAAGCATACAGTGAATAAGACATACCTTTTATAGATGAACACATACAGGGGATTCAGCGTGGTGGAATGGAACAGAGGATCCGCCCATCTGCCAAGGGAGATAACATCATCAGAAAGCAGCCTCTCGGCTGTGTCTGGACGCTTACAAGGGTCACCATAGTAACAAGAAAAAACTAAAAAGTAAAAAGAGGATACAATACGTCAATACAGAGAATGCAACTAATGGCAGTTTACAGAATAGTGAATGCATAAATATGCAATACAAACAACATTGGTAATAAAGCATTGTCATACATAGCGAGAATGGCGCTTCAGCGGAACACTGACAGGTGCAGGTTTTCATTCAGACCTTTGGGGGATACTGCGTCTAAGCGGTGAATCCTGCGAGACTCAAGCTGGAGTAGCTTTCTACCGCGATCGCCTCCACGGATAGAGATTGGTACGCAATCAATCATCCTGTACCAGAGGCTGTTGAGTGGATGTTTACATTGCGCAAAGTGACGTGAGACCGGCTGATCACTATTGCCGCAAAGCAAGGCTTGTTTTATGGAGCTACGGTGTACACCCATCCTTTCTTTAAATTTGCGTTCCGTTTTGCCTATGTAACATAGGCTACATAGACCAATTTGATACTTTTATTAACTGTGGTGGAAGCAAAAAACACTGGCCCATTGTCCATCAATCGCTCCCCTTTATTAACAAAACCGTTATGCCTTGTTACTCAAGGGGCAGAAATCTGCGTGATCTATTGGTCAAAACCATGGTTACCATCCCCAAAACCAACAGGTCTTTTCTTAATAAAGGTAAAAATGGTTGTTTTAAATGTACGTGTGTAACGTGCCAATTCTTACTTATGGGGGACACATTTCAGCACCCCCACACAGGCAAAAAATTTACACTTAGACATCGCTTCACCTGTGAATCAATGTTCGTGGTCTATATGATCATTTGTCCGTGTAGCCTATGTTACATAGGCAAAACGGAACGCAAATTTAAAGAAAGGATGGGTGTACACCGTTGCTCCATAAAACAAGCCTTGCGTTGCGGCAATAGTGATCAGCCGGTCTCACGTCACTTTGCGCAATGTAAACATCCACTCAACAGCCTCAGGTACAGGATGATTGATTGCGTACCAATCTCTATCCGTGGAGGCGATCGCGGTAGAAAGCTACTCCAGCTTGAGTCTCGCTGGATTCACCGCTTAGACGCAGTATCCCCCAAAGGTCTGAATGAAAACCTGCCCCTGTCAGTGTTCCGCTGAAGCGCCGTTCTCGCTATGTATGACAATGCTTTATTACCAATGTTGTTTGTATTGCATATTTATGCATTCACTATTCTGTAAACTGCCATTAGTTGCATTCTCTGTATTGACGTATTGTATCCTCTTTTTACTTTTTAGTTTTTTCTTGTTACTATGGTGACCCTTGTAAGCGTCCAGACACAGCCGAGAGGCTGCTTTCTGATGACGTCATCTCCCTTGGCAGATGGGCGGATCCTTTGTTCCGTTCCACCACGCTGAATCCCCTGTATGTGTTCATCTATAAAGGTATGTCTTATTCACTGTATGCTTATCCTGATGACAAATGGAATACATTTGAAACGTTGACCAGCAAACTTGTTTACCGAGTGATTATTTGATTGCTATTTTCGCCGTGCGAGTGCCGCACCTTCCTGCATTATATTACTTCATTGTGAAGGCACCGTACGCAAGTTATTTGAAGTTACTGGGAGTGCCAAGCCCCTGCATGATATATATATATATATATATATATTTGTTTATAAATTACCAGCAACCTCCTTCCGCACTTAGACAACTCCATTTTTGGGGCGTATATCAAAGAAGAACTTTATTGTCATTAAACAAGTCAGAACTGAATTGTTAAATGAAATTCAATATACAACACAGAAAATGGTAAGAACTATTTCTAAGACAGGACATTGGTTGCAATTCAACATACGAACTGATGACAGAAAGAAACTATCCTGCAATCGATTGATACGAGACATGCAGGTTGCAATAATTTACAAGTCATGGTTTTACCTTGTCAATGTTTTCCCTTATAAAAAATGTCTTGATTACAGCCTGCCGAAAAAGGTACAAAAATAGTCACTGACCAGATGGACACAGGGTTGGAGGATGGTCTGTGTTCTCTTGGGGGACTCTTGGGAGAACCTCAAGCAGAATCAGCATTAAAATGGATCGGTATTGGGAACTTACCCAATTCTCTGAAGGCCTGCATTAGCTCATCCACCATCTTGCTTTTCATTTATTTATTATTTATCTTAAAGATGCACTTTACTCAATTAAATCCTTTTTGATATTGGACACACCATTCCGGCAGAAGCTCAGAGCATTAACTTATGTCTGAGATGCCCTACCACATCTGCTCTTTTAAGCCCAGGAAAGTGAGGTATTTGAAAGTGAGTTTTCCCAATATATTTCAGATTTAAAAGTATAGCGTTCAGTTTTAAGAGGGATACAATAAAAAATTGAAGTTGTAATTATTTACAGAATACTAAGCCAGATCCCTCAAATAAGAGGTAGGTTAAGGAATGATGCAATGCATTCACTATAGTAACTAAGTAAACAAAAACTAGTTTAACAGATGTTCTATTTAATTGATATCATTAACAAAAATATAATATATTACAGACTGCTCCAAATGTCTTCTTGGACATCGTTATTTATGTTCATGTATTATTCATGGCTGAAGATAGGGAAAACCAATAACGAAACAGCTAACAGTGTATAGTATTTATACAAATGAACACAGGTCAAAATCTCTGTTTAGTTCCTTTGACTACATCATTTCTAATTAATGTCTAAGTAGACCTCCATATGAGTTCCGTTAGAGTGTGACAGCATTGACTATAAAAAATACAAGTTTCGAATACTAATAACTAATAGTCTCCATAGTAACTTCTCAATTTGCCCAATCCATGGTTAAACTCCTTGTGAAAAACAACAGTGGTAGCACTTATTTGTAAGGTGACACCTATAAAATAGCCACTTGAAGAGCAAGAAAATCAGTTTCCACCTATGAGATAATGTTAATGGTATTTTACATAGTTTAGATGTTCTATTCAAAGTCAGTTGAAGCTTGCATTTTTTGTGGTTCCTCCCCTATCACCTATCCCCCCAAAAAATACAGAAAACTTTCTGGCATTATAATAGTCAACATTTTTTAATTTTTCATTTCCACTATTATTCATCTGTTTCTAAGTATCCTATGCATAATTTCTTATAATCTCTGATGCGTGACTCACAGGTTATTTATCTAGTTAGGAAAGGTTTTTATGGTCAAGGTTTCACAGAGAAATGTACATAATTCCCAGACTGGTAATGTGCTTCTACATATTGGGGAATCATGTTATATGAGTACTCAATACCTTGGTGTTGGTTTTGTTTATATTATTTTGGAGGAAGAAGGGAAAGACTCCCTCTTTGTTGGGGCACTCTTACTTGAAAAAAGTTTAATTACAAATAATTTGTGAAAAGTCCTATAGATTATAGCACGGAGGAACTACAAGGGAAACCTAATCACAGAGTGGTTGTTTTATAAGATTAGTGATACAATATTTTAATCTTGTATGTATGGATTTAATGTTAAAAAGGTTGCTTTATTAGTAATTTATTTAAAATTCGGCACTAAACATTGACAAACAAACACAACCAGACAGATACATATAACATAACGTTTTTTGAAGAGCTTTTCAAAAGTGAGCACTTAAATCTGTAGAGCAAATAGTGGTATGCTCCTTGAGGACAGCACACACCTTACCCCAAATAGGCAGTGGGTGTGTCTATGCAGAGATCACAGTTCACAATTCAATATGTGATGCTCTTCAAAAATTACAATGACTCAACTGTAGACGGTACTAGATAGGAATCACAGAGTAGTAAGCATGTGACAGCATGGACATAGAGGAACAATTTTGTGGTCTTATTCGGCAAATACTGTCACTCTTTTTATTCAGCAGATACTGTAACTTTGCGGGATAATTTGTCGGTATATCCAATGGGCACTGTAATGCCCTGGCTAACTGTTTGTAATAAGGACACACTAGTCAGTTATAAGTAACACATGATCATAGCAACAGGTCTGTACATATTAACTCAGTTATAATGCAACTGGATATATATAAAAAACACTGTAGATTGCCCAGATATCCCTGTAACAGTAATTGTCCTAAATATCACAATCCCCTCTGGCCACTCCTACTGTTTGAGTTACAGATGCCTAATATAAATTCCAAGTCATGATATTTCTGAGAGCCTATCACTTGTCTCAGAGAGTTTTCTGAATGGTATTCAAATACTAAAATCATACGATAGTAGATTGGGTACACCAATCTGTACAGTGATGGTCTAAGGTACACACTGATAGAAACCAGCGAAAATATAGTTAGAATTTATGGGAAAGACTGTCTCCTCCCCCAAAGGGAGTGAGTGTAGAGAAAGATACAAGGAGAAGAAAGCGAGGAGAGAAACAGAGGAGGAAAGACAGAAAGGGAGAAAGAAAGAAAAGGAGAGAAAGACAAGAAAAAAAGAGAGAAATTTTTTTCCTCGTAGGTGTCAGTTCTCCAACTTTATATACCTATAGTATATTTGGAAAGGATGAATTCTCGCAATGAGGTCTCCCTCGTTGCTACTCGTCACCATCTGATATACCAGCTGCCATCTATAATAGTTGGGCCTTCAAGGTATTGTGGAAAGTCAGACCTGTGCTCCCTGGTTGTACCCTTTGGGACCGCTGCTACCCAGCTATATATACCTATGACCAAATAGGGGTACACAGTTTTTCCTCAGTGGGGTCTCCCCCTCTGTCTACTCAGGTGGCCCGAGTTTGGTCAGCTTCCCTCAGCATGTAATCGTGCTAGGGGGCTTTGGAGGTATTGCGGGTGAGCGAGTCCCAGTTGTGCAGGGTACAGGGAGAGAGGAAAAGAGAAATAGAAAACTGATGTCCCAAGGGTGGGGTGTGTTCCCCTGATTAGAAATGTCCAGTGCAGGGTGAATCACTACCTTCTCCTTTGGGATGAGTGTTTCCTATGAAAATATGTTGGAGATTGGTGGAATAGGCTCAGCTTAAGTGCTAGGTTTTGGAGTGCACTGCTGTCCCCCACTTGCAAGTAACTGTATCGGTGGAGGATGAGCGGCATTCAGCATGCAATCTGGCTGTTGTCAGTAAGAATAGTTGAGGGATAATACTTAAGTGTCAAAGAGAGAGGGAGAGGAAAGGGAGAAAAGGAGGGGGAGACAGTGAAATACCTCTAGTTTCACCCCGGGGATCAAGTCCTTGATCTCCACCGGGTGTGCAATTGTACAAGGGAAGCACTTTGTCCCTGGTGTCCGTGCCGCTCTGTCTTAGCGTGTCTCTGGAGCCGCCGTCAGTCAGTGTCTCTCCTGTACGCCCCGGAGCCGGCGCGTCAGCCTGTCAGCAGGGGGTGCTTCTAACGGCATGCACCAATGTGCGGTGAGCGGAGGCACTTGTAAATGAGCAAGTGTCTCCTTGGCGCTGTGTTTATATTATGTCTGAATAAAAATCTCTTTACAAAGTATGTAAGATTGTACACAGTGGATATTGTTATACAAACATAATTTAGTAATGTTGCAAAAGAGAGTTTTCTTTTTACGCTTTTAGATAAAAAGTATAATTATTATAATATATTTTTATGCAATTTATTTATATTCTTATTTAATTGATTAAAAAAGCTTTGTTTGGTACTATAATTGGTACTCTTTACCTAGAACGGCGCCCGCGATTGAAATCGCGGGCGTCGGGGGTAAAAATCGCGGTGATCGCGGTCATCGCGGGCATCGCG
>NW_028142795.1:0-27545 GCF_055691185.1 Crinia signifera | reverse complement strand
TGAAGTGGGCGGGTCCTGGCGCCCTTAAGCCCCCTGCCATGCCCAATGTTGCCCTGGCAACTGTTGCTGGCCCCCAAAGCGGAAGTGGGCGGGTCCTGGCGCCCTTAAGCCCCATGCCATGCCCAGGGTTGCCCTGGCAACTGTTGCTGGCCCTCAAAGCGGAAGTGTTCGGGTCCAGGCCCCCTTAAGCACCCTGCCATGCCCAGTGTAGCCCTGGCAACTGTTGCTGGCCCCCAAAGCGGAAGTGGGCGGGTCCTGGCGCCCTTAAGCCCCCTGCCATGCCCAGGGGTTGCCCTGGCAACTGTTGCTGGCCCCCAAAGCGGAAGTGGGCGGGTCCAGGCGCCCCTTAAGCCCCCTGCCATGCCCATGGTTGTCCTGGCAACTGTTGCTGGCCCCCAAAGCGGAAGTGGGCGGGTCCAGGCCCCTTAAGCCCCCTGCCATGCCAGGGTTGCCCTGGCAACTGTTGCTGACCCCCAAAGCGGAAGTGGGCGGGTCCAGGCGCCCTTAAGCCCCCTGCCATGCCCATGGTTGTCATGGCAACTGTTGCTGGCCCCCAAAGCGGAAGTGGGCGTTTCCAGGCGCCCTTAAGCCCCCTGCCATGCCCAGGGTTGTCCTGGCAACTGTTGCTGGCCCCCAAAGCGGAAGTGGGCGGCTCCTGGCGCCCTTTAAGCCCCATTCCATGCCCAGGGTAGCCCTGGCAACTGTTGCTGGCCCCCAAAGCGGAAGTGGGCGGGTCCAGCCCCCTTAAGCCCCCTTCCATGCCCATGGTTGCCCTGGCAACTGTTGCTGGCCCCCAAAGCGGAAGTGGGCAGGTCCAGGCCCCCTTAAGCCCCCTGCCATGCCAGGGTTGCCCTGGCAACTGTTGCTGGCCCCCAAAGCGGAAGTGGGCGGGTCCAGGCCCCCTTAAGCCCCCTGCCATGCCCAGGGTTGCCCTGGCAACTGTTGCTGGCCCCAAAGTGGAATTGGGCGGGTCCAGGCCCCCTTAAGCCCCCTGCCATGCCCAGGGTTGCCCTGGCAACTGTTGCTGGCCCCCAAAGCGGAAGTGGGCGTTTCCAGGCCCCCTTAAGCCCCCTTCCATGCCCATGGTTGCCCTGGCAACTAATGCTGGCCCCCAAAGCGGAAGTGGGCGGATCCAGGCCCCCTTATGCCCCCTGCCATGCCCAGGGTAGCCCTGGCAACTGTTGCTGCCCCCTTCAAAGTGGAAGTGGGCGGGTCCTGGCGCCCTCAAGCACCCTGCCATGCCCAGGGTTGCCCTGGCAACTGTTGCTGGCCCCCAAAGCGGAAGTGGGCGGGTCCTGGCGCCCTTAAGCCCCCTGCCATGGCCAGGGTTGCCCTGGCAACTGTTGCTGGCCCCCAAAGGCTGAAGTGGGCGTTTCCAGGCCCCCTTAAGCCCCCTTCCATGCCCATGGTTGCCCTGGCAACTAATGCTGGCCCCCAAAGCGGAAGTGGGCGTTTCCAGGCCCCCTTATGCCCCCTGCCATGCCCAGGGTAGCCCTGGCAACTGTTGCTGCCCCCTTCAAAGCGGAAGTGGGCGGGTCCAGGCGCCCTCAAGCACCCTGCCATGCCCAGGGTTGCCCTGGCAACTGTTGATGGCCCCCAAAGCGGAAGTGGGCGGGTCATGGCGCCCTTAAGCCCCCTGCCATGGCCAGGGTTGCCCTGGCAACTGTTGCTGCCCCCAAAGCGGAAGTGGGCGGGTCCAGGCGCCCTAAGCCCCTGCAATGCCCATGGTTGTCCTGGCAACTGTTGCTGGCCCCCAAAGCGGAAGTGGGCTTTTCCCAGGCGCCCTTAAGCCCCCTGCCATGCCCAGGGTTGTCCTGGCAACTGTTGCTGGCCCCCAAAGCGGAAGTGGGCGTTTCCAGGCCCCCTTAAGCCCCCTTCCATGCCCATGGTTGCCCTGGCAACTAATGCTGGCCCCCAAAGCGGAAGTGGGCGGGTCCAGGCCCCCTTATGCCCCCTGCCATGCCCAGGGTAGCCCTGGCAACTGTTGCTGCCCCCTTCAAAGCGGAAGTGGCGGGTCCTGGCGCCCTCAAGCACCCTGCCATGCCCAGGGTTGCCCTGGCAACTGTTGCTGGCCCCCAAAGCGGAAGTGGGCGGGTCCTGGCGCCCTTAAGCCCCCTGCCATGGCCAGGGTTGCCCTGGCAACTGTTGCTGGCCCCCAAAGCTGAAGTGGGCGTTTCCAGGCCCCTTAAGCCCCCTTCCATGCCCATGGTTGCCCTGGCAACTAATGCTGGCCCCAAAGCGGAAGTGGGCGTTTCCAGGCCCCCTTATGCCCCCTGCCATGCCCAGGGTAGCCCTGGCAACTGTTGCTGCCCCCTTCAAAGCGGAAGTGGGCGGGTACAGGCGCCCTCAAGCACCCTGCCATGCCCAGGGTTGCCCTGGCAACTGTTGCTGGCCCCCAAAGCGGAAGTGGGCGGGTCATGGCGCCCTTAAGCCCCCTGCCATGGCCAGGGTTGCCCTGGCAACTGTTGCTGGCCCCCAAAGCGGAAGTGGGCGGGTCCAGGCGCCCTTAAGCCCCCTGCAATGCCCATGGTTGTCCTGGCAACTGTTGCTGGCCCCCAAAGCGGAAGTGGCCTTTTCCAGGCGCCCTTAAGCCCCCTGCCATGCCCAGGGTTGTCCTGGCAACTGTTGCTGGCCCCCCAAAGCGTAAGTGGGCGGGTCCAGGCCCCCTTAAGCCCCCTGCCATGCCCAGGGTTGCCCTGGCAACTGTTGCTGGCCCCCAAAGTGGAATTGGGCGGGTCCAGGCCCCCTTAAGCCCCCTGCCATGCCCAGGGTTGCCCTGGCAACTGTTGCTGGCCCCCAAAGCGGAAGTGGGCGTTTCCAGGCGCCCTTAAGCCCCCTGCCATGCCCAGGGTTGTCCTGGCAACTGTTGCTGGCCCCCAAAGCGGAAGTGGGCGGGCCCTGGCGCCCTTAAGCCCCCTGCCATGCCCAGGGTTGCCCTGGCAACTGTTGCTGGCCCCCAAAGCGGAAGTGGGCGGGTCCAGGCCCCCTTAAGCCCCCTGCCATGCCCAGGGTTGCCCTGGCAACTGTTGCTGGCCCCCAAAGCGGAAGTGGGCGGGTCCAGGCCCCCTTAAGCCCCCTGCCATGCCCAGGGTTGCCCTGGCAACTGTTGCTGGCCCCCAAAGCGGAAGTGGGCGGGTCCAGGCCCCCTTAAGCCCCCTTTAATGCCCAGGGTTGCCCTGGCAACTGTTGCTGGCCCCCAAAAGCGGAAGTGGGCGGGTCCAGGCCCCTTAAGCCGCCTTCCATGCCCATGGTTGCCCTGGCAACTGTTGCTGGCCCCCAAAGCGGAATGGGCGGGTCCAGGCCCCCTTAAGCCCCCTGCCATGCCCATGGTTGCCCTGGCAACTAATGCTGGCCCCCAAGCGGAAGTGGGCTGGTCCAGGCCCCCTTATGCCCCCTGCCATGCCCAGGGTAGCCCTGGCAACTGTTGCTGCCCCCTTCAAAGCGGAAGTGGGCGGGTCCAGGCGCCCTCAAGCACCCTGCCATGCCCAGGGTTGCCCTGGCAACTGTTGCTGGCCCCCAATGCGGAAGTGGGCGGGTCCTGGCGCCCTTAAGCCCCCTGCCATGCCCAGGGTTTCCCTGGCAACTGTTGCTGGCCCCCAAAGCGGAAGTGGCGGGTCCAGGCCCCCTTAAGCCCCCTGGCCATGCCCATGGTTGCCCTGGCAACTGTTGCTGGCCCCCAAAGCGGAAGTGGGCGGGTCCAGGCCCACTTATGCCCCCTGCCATGCCCAGGGTTGCCCTGGCAACTGTTGCTGGCCCCCAAAGCGGAAGTGGGCGGGTCCTGGGCGCCCTTAAGCCCCCTGCCATGCCCAATGTTGCCCTGGCAACTGTTGCTGGCCCTCAAAGCGGAAGTGGGCGGGTCCAGGCCCCCTTAAGCCCCCTGCCATGCCCAGTGTAGCCCTGGCAACTGTTGCTGGCCCCAAAAGCGGAAGTGGGCGGTTCCAGGCCACCTTAAGCCCCCTGCCATGCCCAGGGTTGCCCTGGCAACTGTTGCTGGCCCCCAAAGCGGAAGTGGGCGGGTCCAGGCGCCTTAAGCCCCCTGCAATGCCCATGGTTGTCCTGGCAACTGTTGCTGGCCCCCAAAGCGGAAGTGGGCGCGTCCTGGCGCCCTTAAGCCCCCATTCCATGCCCAGGGTAGCCCTGGCAACTGTTGCTGGCCCCCAAAGCGGAAGTTGGCGTTTCCAGGCCCCCTTAAGCCCCCTTCCATGCCCATGGTTGCCCTGGCAACTGTTGCTGGCCCCCAAAGCGGAAGTGGGCGGGTCCAGGCCCCTTATGCCCCCTGCCATGCCCAGGGTAGCCCTGGCAACTGTTGCTGCCCCCCAAAGCGGAAGTGGGCGGGTCCAGGCTCCCTCAAGCCCCCTGCCATGCCCAGGGTTGCCCTGGCAACTGTTGCTGGCCCCAAAGCGGAAGTGGGCGGGTCCTGGCGCCCTTAAGCCCCTGCCATGTCCAGGGTTGCCCTGGCAACTGTTGCTGGCCCCCAAAGCGGAAGTGGGCGGGTCCAGGCCCCCTTAAGCCCCCTGCCATGCCCAGGGTAGCCCTGCAACTGTTGCTGGCCCCAAAAGCGGAAGTGGGCGGATCTAGGCCCCCTTAAGCCCCCTGCCATGCCCAGGGGTTGCCCTGGCAACTGTTGCTGGCCCCCAAAGCGGAAGTGGGCCGGTCCTGGCGCCCTTAAGCCCCCTGCCATGCCCAGGGTTGCCCTGGCAACTGTTGCTGGCCCCCAAAGCGGAAGTGGGCGGGTCCAGGCGCCCTTAAGCCCCCTGCAATGCCCATGGTTGTCCTGGCAACTGTTGCTGGCCCCCAAAGCGGAAGTGGGCGTTTCCAGGCGCCCTTAAGCCCCCTGCCATGCCCAGGGTTGTCCTGGCAACTGTTGCTGGCCCCCAAAGCGGAAGTGGGCGGGTCCTGGCGCCCTTAAGCCCCCTGCCATGCCCAATGTTGCCCTGGCAACTGTTGCTGGCCCCCAAAGCGGAAGTGGGCGGGTCCTGGCGCCCTTAAGCCCCATGCCATGCCCAGGGTTGCCCTGGCAACTGTTGCTGGCCCTCAAAGCGGAAGTGGGCGGGTCCAGGCCCCCTTAAGCACCCTGCCATGCCCAGTGTAGCCCTGGCAACTGTTGCTGGCCCCCAAAGCGGAAGTGGGCGGGTCCTGGCGCCCTTAAGCCCCCTGCCATGCCCAGGGTTGCCCTGGCAACTGTTGCTGGCCCCCAAAGCGGAAGTGGGCGGGTCCAGCCCCCTTTAGCCCCCTGTCATGCCCAAGGTAGCCCTGGCAACTGTTGCTGGCCCCCAAAGCGGAAGTCGGCGGGTCCTGGCGCCCTTAAGCCCCCTGCCATGCCCAGGGTTGCCCTGGCAACTGTTGCTGGCCCACAAAAGCGGAAGTGGGCGGGTCCAGGCGCCCTTAAGCCCCCTGCCATGCCCATGGTTGTCCTGGCAACTGTTGCTGGCCCCCAAAGCGGAAGTGGGCGTTTCCAGGCGCCCTTAAGCCCCTGCCATGCCCAGGGTTGTCCTGGCAACTGTTGCTGGCCCCCAAAGCGGAAGTGGGCGGGTCCAGGCCCCCTTAAGCCCCCTGCCATGCCCAGGGTTGCCCTGGAAACTGTTGCTGGCCCCAAAGCGGAAGTGGGCGGGTCCAGGCCCCGTTAAGCCCCCTGCCATGCCCAGGGTTGCCCTGACAACTGTTGCTGGCCCCAAAGCGGAAGTGGGCGGGTCCAGGCCCCCTTAAGCCCCCTGCCATGCCCAGGGTTGCCCTGGCAACTGTTGCTGGCCCCCAAAGCGGAAGTGGGCGGGTCCAGGCCCCCTTAAGCCCCTGCCATGCCCAGGGTTGCCCTGGCAACTGTTGCTGGCCCCCAAAGCGGAAGTGGGCGGGTCCAGGCCCCCTTAGCCGCCTTCCATGCCCATGGTTGCCCTGGCAACTGTTGCTGGCCCCCAAAGCGGAAGTGGGCGGGTCCAGGCCCCCTTAAGCCCCTGCCATGCCCAGGGTTGCCCTGGCAACTGTTGCTGGCCCCCAAAGCGGAAGTGGGCGGGTCGATGCCCCCTTAAGCCTGCTGCCATGCCCAGGGCTGCCCTGGCAACTGTTGCTGGCCCCCAAAGCGGAAGTGGGCGGGTCCAGGCGCCCTTAATCCCCCTGCAATGCCCATGGTTGTCCTGGCAACTGTTGCTGGCCCCCAAAGCGGAAGTGGGCGTTTCCAGGCGCCTTAAGCCCCCTGCCATGCCCAGGGTGTCCTGGCAACTGTTGCTGGCCCCCAAAGCGGAAGTGGGCGGGTCCTGGCGCCCTTAAGCCCCCTGCCATGCCCAATGTTGCCCTGGCAACTGTTGCTGGCCCCCAAAGCGGAAGTGGGCGGGTCCTGGCGCCCTTAAGCCCCATGCCATGCCCAGGGTTGCCCTGGCAACTGTTGCTGGCCCTCAAAGCGGAAGTGTTCGGGTCCAGGCCCCCTTAAGCACCCTGCCATGCCCAGTGTAGCCCTGGCAACTGTTGCTGGCCCCCAAAGCGGAAGTGGGCGGGTCCTGGCGCCCTTAAGCCCCCTGCCATGCCCAGGGTTGCCCTGGCAACTGTTGCTGGCCCCCAAAGCGGAAGTGGGCGGGTCCAGGCGCCCTTAAGCCCCCTGCCATGCCCATGGTTGTCCTGGCAACTGTTGCTGGCCCCCAAAGCGGAAGTGGGCGGGTCCAGGCCCCCTTAAGCCCCCTGCCATGCCCAGGGTTGCCCTGGCAACTGTTGCTGACCCCCAAAGCGGAAGTGGGCGGGTCCAGGCGCCCTTAAGCCCCCTGCCATGCCCATGGTTGTCATGGCAACTGTTGCTGGCCCCCAAAGCGGAAGTGGGCGTTTCCAGGCGCCCTTAAGCCCCCTGCCATGCCCAGGGTTGTCCTGGCAACTGTTGCTGGCCCCCAAAGCGGAGTGGGCGGCTCCTGGCGCCCTTAAGCCCCATTCCATGCCCAGGGTAGCCCTGGCAACTGTTGCTGGCCCCCAAAGCGGAAGGGGCGGGTCCAGGCCCCCTTAGCCCCTTCCATGCCCCATGGTTGCCCTGGCAACTGTTGCTGGCCCCCAAAGCGGAAGTGGGCAGGTCCAGGCCCCCTTAAGCCCCCTGCCATGCCCAGGGTTGCCCTGGCACTGTTGCTGGCCCCCAAAGCGGGAAGTGGGCGGGTCCAGGCCCCCTTAAGCCCCCTGCCATGCCCAGGGTTGCCCTGGCAACTGTTGCTGGCCCCAAAGTGGAATTGGGCGGGTCCAGGCCCCCTTAAGCCCCCTGCCATGCCCAGGGTTGCCCTGGCAACTGTTGCTGGCCCCAAAGCGGAAGTGGGCGTTTCCAGGCCCCCTTAAGCCCCTTCCATGCCCATGGTTGCCCTGGCAACTAATGCTGGCCCCCAAAGCGGAAGTGGGCGGGTCCCAGGCCCCCTTATGCCCCCTGCCATGCCCAGGGTAGCCCTGGCAACTGTTGCTGCCCCTTCAAAGCGGAAGTGGGCGGGTCCTGGCGCCCTCAAGCACCCTGCCATGCCCAGGGTTGCCCTGGCAACTGTTGCTGGCCCCCAAAGCGGAAGTGGGCGGGTCCTGGCGCCCTTAAGCCCCCTGCCATGGCCAGGGTTGCCCTGGCAACTGTTGCTGGCCCCCAAAGCCTGAAGTGGGCGTTTCCAGGCCCCCTTAAGGCCCCCTTCCATGCCCATGGTTGCCCTGGCAACTAATGCTGGCCCCCAAAGCGGAAGTGGGCGTTTCCAGGCCCCCTTATGCCCCCTGCCATGCCCAGGGTAGCCCTGGCAACTGTTGCTGCCCCCTTCAAAGCGGAAGTGGGCGGGTCCAGGCGCCCTCAAGCACCCTGCCATGCCCAGGGTTGCCCTGGCAACTGTTGCTGGCCCCCAAAGCGGAAGTGGGCGGGTCATGGCGCCCTTAAGCCCCTGCCATGGCCAGGGTTGCCCTGGCAACTGTTGCTGGCCCCCAAAGCGGAAGTGGGCGGGTCCAGGCGCCCTTAAGCCCCCTGCAATGCCCATGGTTGTCCTGGCAACTGTTGCTGGCCCCCAAAGCGGAAGTGGGCTTTTCCAGGCGCCCTTAAGCCCCCTGCCATGCCCAGGGTTGTCCTGGCAACTGTTGCTGGCCCCCAAAGCGGAAGTGGGCGTTTCCAGGCCCCCTTAAGCCCCCTTCCATGCCCATGGTTGCCCTGGCAACTAATGCTGGCCCCCAAAGCGGAAGTGGGCGGGTCCAGGCCCCCTTATGCCCCCTGCCATGCCCAGGGTAGCCCTGGCAACTGTTGCTGCCCCCTTCAAAGCGGAAGTGGGCGGGTCCTGGCGCCCTCAAGCACCCTGCCATGCCCAGGGTTGCCCTGGCAACTGTTGCTGGCCCCCAAAGCGGAAGTGGGCGGGTCCTGGCGCCCTTAAGCCCCCTGCCATGGCCAGGGTTGCCCTGGCAACTGTTGCTGGCCCCCAAAGCTGAGTGGGCGTTTCCAGGCCCCCTTAAGCCCCCTTCCATGCCCATGGTTGCCCTGGCAACTAATGCTGGCCCCCAAAGCGGAAGTGGGCGGGTCCTGGCGCCCTTAAGCCCCATGCCATGCCCAGGGTTGCCCTGGCAACTGTTGCTGGCCCTCAAAGCGGAAGGTGGGCGGGTCCAGGCCCCCTTAAGCACCCTGCCATGCCCAGTGTAGCCCTGGCAACTGTTGCTGGCCCCCAAAGCGGAAGTGGGCGGGTCCTGGCGCCCTTAAGCCCCCTGCCATGCCCAGGGTTGCCCTGGCAACTGTTGCTGGCCCCCAAAGCGGAAGTGGGCGGGTCCAGGCCCCCTTTAGCCCCCTGTCATGCCCAAGGTAGCCCTGGCAACTGTTGCTGGCCCCCAAAGCGGAAGTCGGCGGGTCCTGGCGCCCTTAAGCCCCCTGCCATGCCCAGGGTTGCCCTGGCAACTGTTGCTGGCCCACAAAGCGGAAGTGGGCGGGTCCAGGCGCCCTTAAGCCCCCTGCCATGCCCATGGTTGTCCTGGCAACTGTTGCTGGCCCCCAAAGCGGAAGTGGGCGTTTCCAGGCGCCCTTAAGCCCCCTGCCATGCCCAGGGTTGTCCTGGCAACTGTTGCTGGCCCCCAAAGCGGAAGTGGGCGGGTCCAGGCCCCCTTAAGCCCCCTGCCATGCCCAGGGTTGCCCTGGAAACTGTTGCTGGCCCCCAAAGCGGAAGTGGGCGGGTCCAGGCCCCGTTAAGCCCCCTGCCATGCCCAGGGTTGCCCTGACAACTGTTGCTGGCCCCCAAAGCGGAAGTGGGCGGGTCCAGGCCCCCTTAAGCCCCCTGCCATGCCCAGGGTTGCCCTGGCAACTGTTGCTGGCCCCCAAAGCGGAAGTGGGCGGGTCCAGGCCCCCTTAAGCCCCCTGCCATGCCCAGGGTTGCCCTGGCAACTGTTGCTGGCCCCCAAAGCGGAAGTGGGCGGGTCCAGGCCCCCTTAAGCCGCCTTCCATGCCCATGGTTGCCCTGGCAACTGTTGCTGGCCCCCAAAGCGGAAGTGGGCGGGTCCAGGCCCCCTTAAGCCCCCTGCCATGCCCAGGGTTGCCCTGGCAACTGTTGCTGGCCCCCAAAGCGGAAGTGGGCGGGTCGATGCCCCCTTAAGCCTGCTGCCATGCCCAGGGCTGCCCTGGCAACTGTTGCTGGCCCCCAAAGCGGAAGTGGGCGGGTCCAGGCGCCCTTAATCCCCCTGCAATGCCCATGGTTGTCCTGGCAACTGTTGCTGGCCCCCAAAGCGGAAGTGGGCGTTTCCAGGCGCCCTTAAGCCCCCTGCCATGCCCAGGGTTGTCCTGGCAACTGTTGCTGGCCCCCAAAGCGGAAGTGGGCGGGTCCTGGCGCCCTTAAGCCCCCTGCCATGCCCAATGTTGCCCTGGCAACTGTTGCTGGCCCCCAAAGCGGAAGTGGGCGGGTCCTGGCGCCCTTAAGCCCCATGCCATGCCCAGGGTTGCCCTGGCAACTGTTGCTGGCCCTCAAAGCGGAAGTGTTCGGGTCCAGGCCCCCTTAAGCACCCTGCCATGCCCAGTGTAGCCCTGGCAACTGTTGCTGGCCCCCAAAGCGGAAGTGGGCGGGTCCTGGCGCCCTTAAGCCCCCTGCCATGCCCAGGGTTGCCCTGGCAACTGTTGCTGGCCCCCAAAGCGGAAGTGGGCGGGTCCAGGCGCCCTTAAGCCCCCTGCCATGCCCATGGTTGTCCTGGCAACTGTTGCTGGCCCCCAAAGCGGAAGTGGGCGGGTCCAGGCCCCCTTAAGCCCCCTGCCATGCCCAGGGTTGCCCTGGCAACTGTTGCTGACCCCCAAAGCGGAAGTGGGCGGGTCCAGGCGCCCTTAAGCCCCCTGCCATGCCCATGGTTGTCATGGCAACTGTTGCTGGCCCCCAAAGCGGAAGTGGGCGTTTCCAGGCGCCCTTAAGCCCCCTGCCATGCCCAGGGTTGTCCTGGCAACTGTTGCTGGCCCCCAAAGCGGAAGTGGGCGGCTCCTGGCGCCCTTAAGCCCCATTCCATGCCCAGGGTAGCCCTGGCAACTGTTGCTGGCCCCCAAAGCGGAAGTGGGCGGGTCCAGGCCCCCTTAAGCCCCCTTCCATGCCCATGGTTGCCCTGGCAACTGTTGCTGGCCCCCAAAGCGGAAGTGGGCAGGTCCAGGCCCCCTTAAGCCCCCTGCCATGCCCAGGGTTGCCCTGGCAACTGTTGCTGGCCCCCAAAGCGGAAGTGGGCGGGTCCAGGCCCCCTTAAGCCCCCTGCCATGCCCAGGGTTGCCCTGGCAACTGTTGCTGGCCCCAAAGTGGAATTGGGCGGGTCCAGGCCCCCTTAAGCCCCCTGCCATGCCCAGGGTTGCCCTGGCAACTGTTGCTGGCCCCCAAAGCGGAAGTGGGCGTTTCCAGGCCCCCTTAAGCCCCCTTCCATGCCCATGGTTGCCCTGGCAACTAATGCTGGCCCCCAAAGCGGAAGTGGGCGGGTCCAGGCCCCCTTATGCCCCCTGCCATGCCCAGGGTAGCCCTGGCAACTGTTGCTGCCCCCTTCAAAGCGGAAGTGGGCGGGTCCTGGCGCCCTCAAGCACCCTGCCATGCCCAGGGTTGCCCTGGCAACTGTTGCTGGCCCCCAAAGCGGAAGTGGGCGGGTCCTGGCGCCCTTAAGCCCCCTGCCATGGCCAGGGTTGCCCTGGCAACTGTTGCTGGCCCCCAAAGCTGAAGTGGGCGTTTCCAGGCCCCCTTAAGCCCCCTTCCATGCCCATGGTTGCCCTGGCAACTAATGCTGGCCCCCAAAGCGGAAGTGGGCGTTTCCAGGCCCCCTTATGCCCCCTGCCATGCCCAGGGTAGCCCTGGCAACTGTTGCTGCCCCCTTCAAAGCGGAAGTGGGCGGGTCCAGGCGCCCTCAAGCACCCTGCCATGCCCAGGGTTGCCCTGGCAACTGTTGCTGGCCCCCAAAGCGGAAGTGGGCGGGTCATGGCGCCCTTAAGCCCCCTGCCATGGCCAGGGTTGCCCTGGCAACTGTTGCTGGCCCCCAAAGCGGAAGTGGGCGGGTCCAGGCGCCCTTAAGCCCCCTGCAATGCCCATGGTTGTCCTGGCAACTGTTGCTGGCCCCCAAAGCGGAAGTGGGCTTTTCCAGGCGCCCTTAAGCCCCCTGCCATGCCCAGGGTTGTCCTGGCAACTGTTGCTGGCCCCCAAAGCGGAAGTGGGCGTTTCCAGGCCCCCTTAAGCCCCCTTCCATGCCCATGGTTGCCCTGGCAACTAATGCTGGCCCCCAAAGCGGAAGTGGGCGGGTCCAGGCCCCCTTATGCCCCCTGCCATGCCCAGGGTAGCCCTGGCAACTGTTGCTGCCCCCTTCAAAGCGGAAGTGGGCGGGTCCTGGCGCCCTCAAGCACCCTGCCATGCCCAGGGTTGCCCTGGCAACTGTTGCTGGCCCCCAAAGCGGAAGTGGGCGGGTCCTGGCGCCCTTAAGCCCCCTGCCATGGCCAGGGTTGCCCTGGCAACTGTTGCTGGCCCCCAAAGCTGAAGTGGGCGTTTCCAGGCCCCCTTAAGCCCCCTTCCATGCCCATGGTTGCCCTGGCAACTAATGCTGGCCCCCAAAGCGGAAGTGGGCGTTTCCAGGCCCCCTTATGCCCCCTGCCATGCCCAGGGTAGCCCTGGCAACTGTTGCTGCCCCCTTCAAAGCGGAAGTGGGCGGGTCCAGGCGCCCTCAAGCACCCTGCCATGCCCAGGGTTGCCCTGGCAACTGTTGCTGGCCCCCAAAGCGGAAGTGGGCGGGTCATGGCGCCCTTAAGCCCCCTGCCATGGCCAGGGTTGCCCTGGCAACTGTTGCTGGCCCCCAAAGCGGAAGTGGGCGGGTCCAGGCGCCCTTAAGCCCCCTGCAATGCCCATGGTTGTCCTGGCAACTGTTGCTGGCCCCCAAAGCGGAAGTGGGCTTTTCCAGGCGCCCTTAAGCCCCCTGCCATGCCCAGGGTTGTCCTGGCAACTGTTGCTGGCCCCCAAAGCGGAAGTGGGCGTTTCCAGGCCCCCTTAAGCCCCCTTCCATGCCCATGGTTGCCCTGGCAACTAATGCTGGCCCCCAAAGCGGAAGTGGGCGGGTCCAGGCCCCCTTATGCCCCCTGCCATGCCCAGGGTAGCCCTGGCAACTGTTGCTGCCCCCTTCAAAGCGGAAGTGGGCGGGTCCTGGCGCCCTCAAGCACCCTGCCATGCCCAGGGTTGCCCTGGCAACTGTTGCTGGCCCCCAAAGCGGAAGTGGGCGGGTCCTGGCGCCCTTAAGCCCCCTGCCATGGCCAGGGTTGCCCTGGCAACTGTTGCTGGCCCCCAAAGCTGAAGTGGGCGTTTCCAGGCCCCCTTAAGCCCCCTTCCATGCCCATGGTTGCCCTGGCAACTAATGCTGGCCCCCAAAGCGGAAGTGGGCGTTTCCAGGCCCCCTTATGCCCCCTGCCATGCCCAGGGTAGCCCTGGCAACTGTTGCTGCCCCCTTCAAAGCGGAAGTGGGCGGGTCCAGGCGCCCTCAAGCACCCTGCCATGCCCAGGGTTGCCCTGGCAACTGTTGCTGGCCCCCAAAGCGGAAGTGGGCGGGTCATGGCGCCCTTAAGCCCCCTGCCATGGCCAGGGTTGCCCTGGCAACTGTTGCTGGCCCCCAAAGCGGAAGTGGGCGGGTCCAGGCGCCCTTAAGCCCCCTGCAATGCCCATGGTTGTCCTGGCAACTGTTGCTGGCCCCCAAAGCGGAAGTGGGCTTTTCCAGGCGCCCTTAAGCCCCCTGCCATGCCCAGGGTTGTCCTGGCAACTGTTGCTGGCCCCCAAAGCGGAAGTGGGCGGGTCCAGGCCCCCTTAAGCCCCCTGCCATGCCCAGGGTTGCCCTGGCAACTGTTGCTGGCCCCCAAAGTGGAATTGGGCGGGTCCAGGCCCCCTTAAGCCCCCTGCCATGCCCAGGGTTGCCCTGGCAACTGTTGCTGGCCCCCAAAGCGGAAGTGGGCGTTTCCAGGCGCCCTTAAGCCCCCTGCCATGCCCAGGGTTGTCCTGGCAACTGTTGCTGGCCCCCAAAGCGGAAGTGGGCGGGCCCTGGCGCCCTTAAGCCCCCTGCCATGCCCAGGGTTGCCCTGGCAACTGTTGCTGGCCCCCAAAGCGGAAGTGGGCGGGTCCAGGCCCCCTTAAGCCCCCTGCCATGCCCAGGGTTGCCCTGGCAACTGTTGCTGGCCCCCAAAGCGGAAGTGGGCGGGTCCAGGCCCCCTTAAGCCCCCTGCCATGCCCAGGGTTGCCCTGGCAACTGTTGCTGGCCCCAAAAGCGGAAGTGGGCGGGTCCAGGCCCCCTTAAGCCCCCTGCCATGCCCAGGGTTGCCCTGGCAACTGTTGCTGGCCCCCAAAGCGGAAGTGGGCGGGTCCAGGCCCCCTTAAGCCGCCTTCCATGCCCATGGTTGCCCTGGCAACTGTTGCTGGCCCCCAAAGCGGAATTGGGCGGGTCCAGGCCCCCTTAAGCCCCCTGCCATGCCCATGGTTGCCCTGGCAACTAATGCTGGCCCCCAAAGCGGAAGTGGGCTGGTCCAGGCCCCCTTATGCCCCCTGCCATGCCCAGGGTAGCCCTGGCAACTGTTGCTGCCCCCTTCAAAGCGGTAGTGGGCGGGTCCAGGCGCCCTCAAGCACCCTGCCATGCCCAGGGTTGCCCTGGCAACTGTTGCTGGCCCCCAATGCGGAAGTGGGCGGGTCCTGGCGCCCTTAAGCCCCCTGCCATGCCCAGGGTTTCCCTGGCAACTGTTGCTGGCCCCCAAAGCGGAAGTGGGCGGGTCCAGGCCCCCTTAAGCCCCCTGCCATGCCCATGGTTGCCCTGGCAACTGTTGCTGGCCCCCAAAGCGGAAGTGGGCGGGTCCAGGCCCACTTATGCCCCCTGCCATGCCCAGGGTTGCCCTGGCAACTGTTGCTGGCCCCCAAAGCGGAAGTGGGCGGGTCCTGGCGCCCTTAAGCCCCCTGCCATGGCCAGTGTTGCCCTGGCAACTGTTGCTGGCCCCCAAAGCGGAAGTGGGCGGGTTCAGGCCCCCTTAAGCCCCCTGCCATGCCCAGGGTTGCCCTGGCAACTGTTGCTGGCCCCCAAAGCGGAATTGGCGGGTCCAGGCCCCCTTAAGCCCCCTGCCATGCCCAGGGTTGCCCTGGCAACTGTTGCTGGCCCCCAAAGCGGAAGTGGGCGTTTCCAGGCCCCCTTAAGCCCCCTTCCATGCCCATGGTTGCCCTGGCAACTAATGCTGGCCCCCAAAGCGGAAGTGGGCGGGTCCAGGCCCCCTTATGCCCCCTGCCATGCCCAGGGTAGCCCTGGCAACTGTTGCTGCGCCCTTCAAAGCGGAAGTGGGCGGGTCCAGGCGCCCTCAAGCCCCCTGCCATGCCCAATGTTGCCCTGGCAACTGTTGCTGGCCCCCAAAGCGGAAGTGGGCGATTCCAGGCCCCCTTAAGCCGCCTGCCATGCCCAGGGTTGCCCTGGCAACTGTTGCTGGCCCCCAAAGCGGAAGTGGGCGGGTCCAGGCCCCCTTAAGCCCCCTGCCATGCCCAGGGTTGCCCTGGCAACTGTTGCTGGCCCCCAAAGCGGAAGTGGGCGGATCTAGGCCCCCTTAAGCCCCCTGCCATGCCCAGGGTTGCCCTGGCAACTGTTGCTGGCCCCCAAAGCGGAAGTGGGCGGGTCCAGGCCCCCTTAAGCCCCCTGCCATGCCCAGGGTTGCCCTGGCAACTGTTGCTGGCCCCCAAAGCGGAAGTGGGCGGGTCCAGGCCCCCTTAAGCCCCCTGCCATGCCCAGGGTTGCCCTGGCAACTGTTGCTGGCCCCCAAAGAAGAAGTGGGCGGGTCCAGGCCCCCTTAAGCCCCCTGCCATGCCCAGGGTTGCCCTGGCAACTGTTGCTGGCCCCCAAAGCGGAAGTGGGCGTTTCCAGGCCCCCCTTAAGCCCCCTTCCATGCCCATGGTTGCCCTGGCAACTGTTGCTGGCCCCCAAAGCGGAAGTGGGCGGGTCCAGGCCCCCTTATGCCCCCTGCCATGCCCAGGGTAGCCCTGGCAACTGTTGCGTCCCCCCAAAGCGGAAGTGGGCGGGTCCAGGCGCCCTCAAGCCCCCTGCCATGCCCAGGGTTGCCCTTGCAACTGTTGCTGGCCCCCAAAGCGGAAGTGGGCGGGTCCTGGCTCCCTTAAGCCCCCTGCCATGTCCAGGGTTGCCCTGGCAACTGTTGCTGGCCCCCAAAGCGGAAGTGGGCGGGTCCAGGCCCCCTTAAGCCCCCTGCCATGCCCAGGGTAGCCCTGGCAACTGTTGCTGGCCCCAAAAGCGGAAGTGGGCGGGTCCAGGCCCCCTTAAGCCCCCTGCCATGCCCAGGGTTGCCCTGGCAACTGTTGCTGGCCCCCAAAGCGGAAGTGGGCGGGTCCAGGCGCCCTTAAGCCCCCTGCAATGCCCATGGTTGTCCTGGCAACTGTTGCTGGCCCCCAAAGCGGAAGTGGGCGGGTCCAGGCCCCCTTAAGCCCCCTGCCATGCCCAGTGTAGCCCTGGCAACTGTTGCTGGCCCCAAAAGCGGAAGTGGGCGGGTCCAGGCCCCCTTAAGCCCCCTGCCATGCCCAGGGTTGCCCTGGCAACTGTTGCTGGCCCCCAAAGCGGAAGTGGGCGGGTCCAGGCGCCCTTAAGCCCCCTGCAATGCCCATGGTTGTCCTGGCAACTGTTGCTGGCCCCCAAAGCGGAAGTGGGCGCGTCCTGGCGCCCTTAAGCCCCATTCCATGCCCAGGGTAGCCCTGGCAACTGTTGCTGGCCCCCAAAGCGGAAGTTGGCGTTTCCAGGCCCCCTTAAGCCCCCTTCCATGCCCATGGTTGCCCTGGCAACTGTTGCTGGCCCCCAAAGCGGAAGTGGGCGGGTCCAGGCCCCCTTATGCCCCCTGCCATGCCCAGGGTAGCCCTGGCAACTGTTGCTGCCCCCCAAAGCGGAAGTGGGCGGGTCCAGGCGCCCTCAAGCCCCCTGCCATGCCCAGGGTTGCCCTGGCAACTGTTGCTGGCCCCCAAAGCGGAAGTGGGCGGGTCCTGGCGCCCTTAAGCCCCCTGCCATGTCCAGGGTTGCCCTGGCAACTGTTGCTGGCCCCCAAAGCGGAAGTGGGCGGGTCCAGGCCCCCTTAAGCCCCCTGCCATGCCCAGGGTAGCCCTGGCAACTGTTGCTGGCCCCAAAAGCGGAAGTGGGCGGGTCCAGGCCCCCTTAAGCCCCCTGCCATGCCCAGGGTTGCCCTGGCAACTGTTGCTGGCCCCAAAGCGGAAGTGGGCGGGTCCAGGCGCCCTTAAGCCCCCTGCAATGCCCATGGTTGTCCTGGCAACTGTTGCTGGCCCCCAAAGCGGAAGTGGGCGTTTCCGGGCGCCCTTAAGCCCCATGCCATGCCCAGGGTTGTCCTGGCAACTGTTGCTGGCCCCCAAAGCGGAAGTGGGCGGGCCCTGGCGCCCTTAAGCCCCCTGCCATGCCCAGGGTTGCCCTGGCAACTGTTGCTGGCCCCCAAAGCGGAAGTGGGCGGGTCCAGGCCCCCTTAAGCCCCCTGCCATGCCCAGGGTTGCCCTGGCAACTGTTGCTGGCCCCCAAAGCGGAAGTGGGCGGGTCCAGGCCCCCTTAAGCCCCCTGCCATGCCCAGGGTTGCCCTGGCAACTGTTGCTGGCCCCCAAAGCGGAAGTGGGCGGATCTAGGCC
Organism: Crinia signifera; assembly: GCF_055691185.1. Lineage (NCBI taxonomy): Eukaryota > Metazoa > Chordata > Amphibia > Anura > Myobatrachidae > Crinia > Crinia signifera. The sequence goes on along the minus strand of NW_028142795.1, from coordinate 10,476 downwards.
CCCTTAAGCCCCCTGCCATGCCCAGGGTTGCCCTGGCAACTGTTGCTGGCCCCCAAAGCGGAAGTGGGCGGGTCCAGGCCCCCTTAAGCCCCCTGCCATGCCCAGGGTTGCCCTGGCAACTGTTGCTGGCCCCCAAAGCGGAAGTGGGCGGGTCCAGGCCCCCTTAAGCCCCCTGCCATGCCCAGGGTTGCCCTGGCAACTGTTGCTGGCCCCCAAAGCGGAAGTGGGCGGGTCCAGGCCCCCTTAAGCCCCCTGCCATGCCCAGGGTTGCCCTGGCAACTGTTGCTGGCCCCCAAAGCGGAAGTGGGCGTTTCCAGGCCCCCCTTAAGCCCCCTTCCAAGCCCATGGTTGCCCTGGCAACTGTTGCTGGCCCCCAAAGCGGAAGTGGGCGGGTCCAGGCCCCCTTATGCCCCCTGCCATGCCCAGGGTAGCCCTGGCAACTGTTGCTGCCCCCCAAAGCGGAAGTGGGCGGGTCCAGGCGCCCTCAAGCCCCCTGCCATGCCCAGGGTTGCCCTTGCAACTGTTGCTGGCCCCCAAAGCGGAAGTGGGCGGGTCCTGGCTCCCTTAAGCCCCCTGCCATGTCCAGGGTTGCCCTGGCAACTGTTGCTGGCCCCCAAAGCGGAAGTGGGCGGGTCCAGGCCCCCTTAAGCCCCCTGCCATGCCCAGGGTTGCCCTGGCAACTGTTGCTGGCCCCCAAAGCGGAAGTGGGCGGATCTAGGCCCCCTTAAGCCCCCTGCCATGCCCAGGGTTGCCCTGGCAACTGTTGCTGGCCCCCAAAGCGGAAGTGGGCGGGTCCAGGCCCCCTTAAGCCCCCTGCCATGCCCAGGGTTGCCCTGGCAACTGTTGCTGGCCCCCAAAGCGGAAGTGGGCGGGTCCAGGCCCCCTTAAGCCCCCTGCCATGCCCAGGGTTGCCCTGGCAACTGTTGCTGGCCCCCAAAGCGGAAGTGGGCGGGTCCAGGCCCCCTTAAGCCCCCTGCCATGCCCAGGGTTGCCCTGGCAACTGTTGCTGGCCCCCAAAGCGGAAGTGGGCGTTTCCAGGCCCCCTTATGCCCCCTGCCATGCCCAGGGTAGCCCTGGCAACTGTTGCTGCCCCCCAAAGCGGAAGTGGGCGGGTCCAGGCGCCCTCAAGCCCCCTGCCATGCCCAGGGTTGCCCTTGCAACTGTTGCTGGCCCCCAAAGCGGAAGTGGGCGGGTCCTGGCTCCCTTAAGCCCCCTGCCATGTCCAGGGTTGCCCTGGCAACTGTTGCTGGCCCCCAAAGCGGAAGTGGGCGGGTCCAGGCCCCCTTAAGCCCCCTGCCATGCCCAGGGTAGCCCTGGCAACCGTTGCTGGCCCCAAAAGCGGAAGTGGGCGGGTCCAGGCCCCCTTAAGCCCCCTGCCATGCCCAGGGTTGCCCTGGCAACTGTTGCTGGCCCCCAAAGCGGAAGTGGGCGGGTCCAGGCGCCCTTAAGCCCCCTGCAATGCCCATGGTTGTCCTGGCAACTGTTGCTGGCCCCCAAAGCGGAAGTGGGCGCGTCCTGGCGCCCTTAAGCCCCATTCCATGCCCAGGGTAGCCCTGGCAACTGTTGCTGGCCCCCAAAGCGGAAGTTGGCGTTTCCAGGCCCCCTTAAGCCCCCTTCCATGCCCATGGTTGCCCTGGCAACTGTTGCTGGCCCCCAAAGCGGAAGTGGGCGGGTCCAGGCCCCCTTATGCCCCCTGCCATGCCCAGGGTAGCCCTGGCAACTGTTGCTGCCCCCCAAAGCGAAAGTGGGCGGGTCCAGGCGCCCTTAAGCCCCCTGCAATGCCCATGTTTGTCCTGGCAACTGTTGCTGGCCCCCAAAGCGGAAGTGGGCGTTTCGAGGCGCCCTTAAGCCCCCTGCCATGCCCAGGGTTGTCCTGGCAACTGTTGCTGGCCCCCAAAGCGGAAGTGGGCGGGTCCTGGCGCCCTTAAGCCCCCTGCCATGCCCAGGGTAGCCCTGGCAACTGTTGCTGGCCCCCAAAGCGGAAGTGGGCGGGTCCAGGCCCCCTTAAGCCCCCTAACATGCCCAAGGTAGCCCTGGCAACTGTTGTTGGCCCCCAAAGCGGAAGTGGGCGGGTCCAGGCCCCCTTAAGCCCCCTGCCATGCCCAGGGTTGCCCTGGCAACTGTTGCTGGCCCCCAAAGCGGAAGTGGGCGGGTCCATGCCCCCTTAAGCCCCCTGCCATGCCCAGGGTTGCCCTGGCAACTGTTGCTGGCCCCCAAAGCGGAAGTGGGCGGGTCCAGGCGCCCTTAATCCCCCTGCAATGCCCATGGTTGTCCTGGCAACTGTTGCTGGCCCCCAAAGCGGAAGTGGGCGTTTCCAGGCGCCCTTAAGCCCCCTGCCATGCCCAGGGTTGTCCTGGCAACTGTTGCTGGCCCCCAAAGCGGAAGTGGGCGGGTCCTGGCGCCCTTAAGCCCCCTGCCATGCCCAATGTTGCCCTGGCAACTGTTGCTGGCCCCCAAAGCGGAAGTGGGCGGGTCCTGGCGCCCTTAAGCCCCATGCCATGCCCAGGGTTGCCCTGGCAACTGTTGCTGGCCCTCAAAGCGGAAGTGGGCGGGTCCTGGCCCCCTTAAGCACCCTGCCATGCCCAGTGTAGCCCTGGCAACTGTTGCTGGCCCCCAAAGCGGAAGTGGGCGGGTCCTGGCGCCCTTAAGCCCCCTGCCATGCCCAGGGTTGCCCTGGCAACTGTAGCTGGCGCCCAAAGCGGAAGTGGGCGGGTCCAGGCGCCCTTAAGCCCCCTGCCATGCCCATGGTTGTCCTGGCAACTGTTGCTGGCCCCCAAAGCGGAAGTGGGCGTTTTCAGGCGCCCTTAAGCCCCCTGCCATGCCCAGGGTTGTCCTGGCAACTGTTGCTGGCCCCCAAAGCGGAAGTGGGCGGGTCCAGGCCCCCTTAAGCCCCCTGCCATGCCCAGGGTTGCCCTGGCAACTGTTGCTGGCCCCCAAAGCGGAAGTGGGCGGGTCCAGGCCCCGTTAAGCCCCCTGCCATGCCCAGGGTTGCCCTGGCAACTGTTGCTGGCCCCCAAAGCGGAAGTGGGTGGGTCCAGGCCCCCTTAAGCCCCCTGCCATGCCCAGGGTTGCCCTTGCAACTGTTGCTGGCCCCCAAAGCGGAAGTGGGCGGGTCCTGGCTCCCTTAAGCCCCCTGCCATGTCCAGGGTTGCCCTGGCAACTGTTGCTGGCCCCCAAAGCGGAAGTGGGCGGGTCCAGGCCCCCTTAAGCCCCCTGCCATGCCCAGGGTAGCCCTGGCAACTGTTGCTGGCCCCAAAAGCGGAAGTGGGCGGGTCCAGGCCCCCTTAAGCCCCCTGCCATGCCCAGGGTTGCCCTGGCAACTGTTGCTGGCCCCCAAAGCGGAAGTGGGCGGGTCCAGGCGCCCTTAAGCCCCCTTCCATGCCCATGGTTGCCCTGGCAACTGTTGCTGGCCCCCAAAGCGGAAGTGGGCGGGTCCAGGCCCCCTTATGCCCCCTGCCATGCCCAGGGTAGCCCTGGCAACTGTTGCTGCCCCCCAAAGCGAAAGTGGGCGGGTCCAGGCGCCCTCAAGCCCCCTGCCATGCCCAGGGTTGCCCTGGCAACTGTTGCTGGCCCCCAAAGCGGAAGTGGGCGGGTCCTGGCGCCCTTAAGCCCCCTGCCATGTCCAGGGTTGCCCTGGCAACTGTTGCTGGCCCCCAAAGCGGAAGTGGGCGGGTCCAGGCCCCCTTATGCCCCCTGCCATGCCCAGGGTAGCCCTGGCAACTGTTGCTGCCCCCCAAAGCGGAAGTGGGCGGGTCCAGGCGCCCTCAAGCCCCCTGCCATGCCCAGGGTTGCCCTGGCAACTGTTGCTGGCCCCCAAAGCGGAAGTGGGCGGGTCCAGGCCCCCTTAAGCCCCCTGCCATGCCCAGGGTAGCCCTGGCAACTGTTGCTGGCTCCAAAAGCGGAAGTGGGCGGGTCCAGGCCCCCTTAAGCCCCCTGCCATGCCCAGGGTTGCCCTGGCAACTGTTGCTGGCCCCCAAAGCGGAAGTGGGCGGGTCCAGGCCCCCTTAAGCCCCCTGCCATGCCCAGTGTAGCCCTGGCAACTGTTGTTGGCCCCCAAAGCGGAAGTGGGCGGGTCCAGGCCCCCTTAAGCCCCCTGACATGCCCAGGGTTGCCCTGGCAACTGTTGTTGGCCCCCAAAGCGGAAGTGGGCGGGTCCAGGCCCCCTTAAGCCCCCTGCCATTCCCAGGGTTGCCCTGGCAACTGTTGCTGGCCCCCAAAGCGGAAGTGGGCGGGTCCAGGCGCCCTTAAGCCCCCTGCAATGCCCATGTTTGTCCTGGCAACTGTTGCTGGCCCCCAAAGCGGAAGTGGGCGTTTCGAGGCGCCCTTAAGCCCCCTGCCATGCCCAGGGTTGTCCTGGCAACTGTTGCTGGCCCCCAAAGCGGAAGTGGGCGGGTCCTGGCGCCCTTAAGCCCCCTGCCATGCCCAGGGTAGCCCTGGCAACTGTTGCTGGCCCCCAAAGCGGAAGTGGGCGGGTCCAGGCCCCCTTAAGCCCCCTAACATGCCCAAGGTAGCCCTGGCAACTGTTGTTGGCCCCCAAAGCGGAAGTGGGCGGGTCCAGGCCCCCTTAAGCCCCCTGCCATGCCCAGGGTTGCCCTGGCAACTGTTGCTGGCCCCCAAAGCGGAAGTGGGCGGGTCCATGCCCCCTTAAGCCCCCTGCCATGCCCAGGGTTGCCCTGGCAACTGTTGCTGGCCCCCAAAGCGGAAGTGGGCGGGTCCAGGCGCCCTTAATCCCCCTGCAATGCCCATGGTTGTCCTGGCAACTGTTGCTGGCCCCCAAAGCGGAAGTGGGCGTTTCCAGGCGCCCTTAAGCCCCCTGCCATGCCCAGGGTTGTCCTGGCAACTGTTGCTGGCCCCCAAAGCGGAAGTGGGCGGGTCCTGGCGCCCTTAAGCCCCCTGCCATGCCCAATGTTGCCCTGGCAACTGTTGCTGGCCCCCAAAGCGGAAGTGGGCGGGTCCTGGCGCCCTTAAGCCCCATGCCATGCCCAGGGTTGCCCTGGCAACTGTTGCTGGCCCTCAAAGCGGAAGTGGGCGGGTCCTGGCCCCCTTAAGCACCCTGCCATGCCCAGTGTAGCCCTGGCAACTGTTGCTGGCCCCCAAAGCGGAAGTGGGCGGGTCCTGGCGCCCTTAAGCCCCCTGCCATGCCCAGGGTTGCCCTGGCAACTGTAGCTGGCGCCCAAAGCGGAAGTGGGCGGGTCCAGGCGCCCTTAAGCCCCCTGCCATGCCCATGGTTGTCCTGGCAACTGTTGCTGGCCCCCAAAGCGGAAGTGGGCGTTTTCAGGCGCCCTTAAGCCCCCTGCCATGCCCAGGGTTGTCCTGGCAACTGTTGCTGGCCCCCAAAGCGGAAGTGGGCGGGTCCAGGCCCCCTTAAGCCCCCTGCCATGCCCAGGGTTGCCCTGGCAACTGTTGCTGGCCCCCAAAGCGGAAGTGGGCGGGTCCAGGCCCCGTTAAGCCCCCTGCCATGCCCAGGGTTGCCCTGGCAACTGTTGCTGGCCCCCAAAGCGGAAGTGGGTGGGTCCAGGCCCCCTTAAGCCCCCTGCCATGCCCAGGGTTGCCCTTGCAACTGTTGCTGGCCCCCAAAGCGGAAGTGGGCGGGTCCTGGCTCCCTTAAGCCCCCTGCCATGTCCAGGGTTGCCCTGGCAACTGTTGCTGGCCCCCAAAGCGGAAGTGGGCGGGTCCAGGCCCCCTTAAGCCCCCTGCCATGCCCAGGGTAGCCCTGGCAACTGTTGCTGGCCCCAAAAGCGGAAGTGGGCGGGTCCAGGCCCCCTTAAGCCCCCTGCCATGCCCAGGGTTGCCCTGGCAACTGTTGCTGGCCCCCAAAGCGGAAGTGGGCGGGTCCAGGCGCCCTTAAGCCCCCTGCAATGCCCATGGTTGTCCTGGCAACTGTTGCTGGCCCCCAAAGCGGAAGTGGGCGTTTCCAGGCGCCCTTAAGCCCCCTGCCATGCCCAGGGTTGTCCTGGCAACTGTTGCTGGCCCCCAAAGCGGAAGTGGGCGGGTCCTGGCGCCCTTAAGCCCCCTGCCATGCCCAGGGTTGTCCTGGCAACTGTTGCTGGCCCCCAAAGCGGAAGTGGGCGGGTCCTGGCGCCCTTAAGCCCCCTGCCATGCCCAATGTTGCCCTGGCAACTGTTGCTGGCCCTCAAAGCGGAAGTGGGCGGGTCCAGGCCCCCTTAAGCCCCCTGCCATGCCCAGTGTAGCCCTGGCAACTGTTGCTGGCCCCAAAAGCGGAAGTGGGCGGGTCCAGGCCCCCTTAAGCCCCCTGCAATGCCCATGGTTGTCCTGGCAACTGTTGCTGGCCCCCAAAGCGGAAGTGGGCGCGTCCTGGCGCCCTTAAGCCCCATTCCATGCCCAGGGTAGCCCTGGCAACTGTTGCTGGCCCCCAAAGCGGAAGTTGGCGTTTCCAGGCCCCCTTAAGCCCCCTTCCATGCCCATGGTTGCCCTGGCAACTGTTGCTGGCCCCCAAAGCGGAAGTGGGCGGGTCCAGGCCCCCTTATGCCCCCTGCCATGCCCAGGGTAGCCCTGGCAACTGTTGCTGCCCCCCAAAGCGGAAGTGGGCGGGTCCAGGCGCCCTCAAGCCCCCTGCCATGCCCAGGGTTGCCCTGGCAACTGTTGCTGGCCCCCAAAGCGGAAGTGGGCGGGTCCTGGCGCCCTTAAGCCCCCTGCCATGTCCAGGGTTGCCCTGGCAACTGTTGCTGGCCCCCAAAGCGGAAGTGGGCGGGTCCAGGCCCCCTTAAGCCCCCTGCCATGCCCAGGGTAGCCCTGGCAACTGTTGCTGGCCCCAAAAGCGGAAGTGGGCGGGTCCAGGCCCCCTTAAGCCCCCTGACATGCCCAGGGTTGCCCTGGCAACTGTTGCTGGCCCCCAAAGCGGAAGTGGGCGGGTCCAGGCGCCCTTAAGCCCCCTGCAATGCCTATGGTTGTCCTGGCAACTGTTGCTGGCCCCCAAAGCGGAAGTGGGCGTTTCCAGGCGCCCTTAAGCCCCCTGCCATGCCCAGGGTTGTCCTGGCAACTGTTGCTGGCCCCCAAAGCGGAAGTGGGCGGGTCCTGGCGCCCTTAAGCCCCCTGCCATGCCCAGGGTAGCCCTGGCAACTGTTGCTGGCCCCCAAAGCGGAAGTGGGCGGGTCCAGGCCCCCTTAAGCCCCCTGTCATGCCCAAGGTAGCCCTGGCAACTGTTGCTGGCCCCCAAAGCGGAAGTGGGCGGGTCCAGGCCCCCTTAAGCCCCCTGCCATGCCCAGGGTTGCCCTGGCAACTGTTGCTGGCCCCCAAAGCGGAAGTGGGCGGGTCCAGGCCCCCTTAAGCCCCCTGCCATGCCCAGTGTAGCCCTGGCAACTGTTGTTGGCCCCCAAAGCGGAAGTGGGCGGGTCCAGGCCCCCTTAAGCCCCCTGCCATGCCCAGGGTTGCCCTGGCAACTGTTGTTGGCCCCCAAAGCGGAAGTGGGCGGGTCCAGGCCCCCTTAAGCCCCCTGCCATGCCCAGGGTTGCCCTGGCAACTGTTGCTGGCCCCAAAAGCGGAAGTGGGCGGGTCCAGGCCCCCTTAAGCCCCCTGCCATGCCCAGGGTTGCCCTGGCAACTGTTGCTGGCCCCCAAAGCGGAAGTGGGCGGGTCCAGGCGCCCTTAAGCCCCCTGCAATGCCCATGGTTGTCCTGGCAACTGTTGCTGGCCCCCAAAGCGGAAGTGGGCGTTTTCAGGCGCCCTTAAGCCCCCTGCCATGCCCAGGGTTGTCCTGGCAACTGTTGCTGGCCCCCAAAGCGGAAGTGGGCGGGTCCTGGCGCCCTTAAGCCCCCTGCCATGCCCAATGTTGCCCTGGCAACTGTTGCTGGCCCCCAAAGCGGAAGTGGGCGGGTCCTGGCGCCCTTAAGCCCCATGCCATGCTCAGGGTTGCCCTGGCAACTGTTGCTGGCCCTCAAAGCGGAAGTGGGCGGGTCCTGGCCCCCTTAAGCACCCTGCCATGCCCAGTGTAGCCCTGGCAACTGTTGCTGGCCCCCAAAGCGGAAGTGGGCGGGTCCTGGCGCCCTTAAGCCCCCTGCCATGCCCAGGGTTGCCCTGGCAACTGTAGCTGGCGCCCAAAGCGGAAGTGGGCGGGTCCAGGCGCCCTTAAGCCCCCTGCCATGCCCATGGTTGTCCTGGCAACTGTTGCTGGCCCCCAAAGCGGAAGTGGGCGTTTTCAGGCGCCCTTAAGCCCCCTGCCATGCCCAGGGTTGTCCTGGCAACTGTTGCTGGCCCCCAAAGCGGAAGTGGGCGGGTCCAGGCCCCCTTAAGCCCCCTGCCATGCCCAGGGTTGCCCTGGCAACTGTTGCTGGCCCCCAAAGCGGAAGTGGGCGGGTCCAGGCCCCCTTAAGCCCCCTGCCATGCCCAGGGTTGCCCTGGCAACTGTTGCTGGCCCCCCAAAGCGGAAGTGGGCGGGTCCAGGCCCCGTTAAGCCCCCTGCCATGCCCAGGGTTGCCCTGGCAACTGTTGCTGGCCCCCAAAGCGGAAGTGGGTGGGTCCAGGCCCCCTTAAGCCCCCTGCCATGCCCAGGGTTGCCCTTGCAACTGTTGCTGGCCCCCAAAGCGGAAGTGGGCGGGTCCTGGCTCCCTTAAGCCCCCTGCCATGTCCAGGGTTGCCCTGGCAACTGTTGCTGGCCCCCAAAGCGGAAGTGGGCGGGTCCAGGCCCCCTTAAGCCCCCTGCCATGCCCAGGGTAGCCCTGGCAACTGTTGCTGGCCCCAAAAGCGGAAGTGGGCGGGTCCAGGCCCCCTTAAGCCCCCTGCCATGCCCAGGGTTGCCCTGGCAACTGTTGCTGGCCCCCAAAGCGGAAGTGGGCGGGTCCAGGCGCCCTTAAGCCCCCTGCAATGCCCATGGTTGTCCTGGCAACTGTTGCTGGCCCCCAAAGCGGAAGTGGGCGTTTCCAGGCGCCCTTAAGCCCCCTGCCATGCCCAGGGTTGTCCTGGCAACTGTTGCTGGCCCCCAAAGCGGAAGTGGGCGGGTCCTGGCGCCCTTAAGCCCCCTGCCATGCCCAGGGTTGTCCTGGCAACTGTTGCTGGCCCCCAAAGCGGAAGTGGGCGGGTCCTGGCGCCCTTAAGCCCCCTGCCATGCCCAATGTTGCCCTGGCAACTGTTGCTGGCCCTCAAAGCGGAAGTGGGCGGGTCCAGGCCCCCTTAAGCCCCCTGCCATGCCCAGTGTAGCCCTGGCAACTGTTGCTGGCCCCAAAAGCGGAAGTGGGCGGGTCCAGGCCCCCTTAAGCCCCCTGCAATGCCCATGGTTGTCCTGGCAACTGTTGCTGGCCCCCAAAGCGGAAGTGGGCGCGTCCTGGCGCCCTTAAGCCCAATTCCATGCCCAGGGTAGCCCTGGCAACTGTTGCTGGCCCCCAAAGCGGAAGTTGGCGTTTCCAGGCCCCCTTAAGCCCCCTTCCATGCCCATGGTTGCCCTGGCAACTGTTGCTGGCCCCCAAAGCGGAAGTGGGCGGGTCCAGGCCCCCTTATGCCCCCTGCCATGCCCAGGGTAGCCCTGGCAACTGTTGCTGCCCCCCAAAGCGGAAGTGGGCGGGTCCAGGCGCCCTCAAGCCCCCTGCCATGCCCAGGGTTGCCCTGGCAACTGTTGCTGGCCCCCAAAGCGGAAGTGGGCGGGTCCTGGCGCCCTTAAGCCCCCTGCCATGTCCAGGGTTGCCCTGGCAACTGTTGCTGGCCCCCAAAGCGGAAGTGGGCGGGTCCAGGCCCCCTTAAGCCCCCTGCCATGCCCAGGGTAGCCCTGGCAACTGTTGCTGGCCCCAAAAGCGGAAGTGGGCGGGTCCAGGCCCCCTTAAGCCCCCTGACATGCCCAGGGTTGCCCTGGCAACTGTTGCTGGCCCCCAAAGCGGAAGTGGGCGGGTCCAGGCGCCCTTAAGCCCCCTGCAATGCCCATGGTTGTCCTGGCAACTGTTGCTGGCCCCCAAAGCGGAAGTGGGCGCGTCCTGGCGCCCTTAAGCCCCATTCCATGCCCAGGGTAGCCCTGGCAACTGTTGCTGGCCCCCAAAGCGGAAGTTGGCGTTTCCAGGCCCCCTTAAGCCCCCTTCCATGCCCATGGTTGCCCTGGCAACTGTTGCTGGCCCCCAAAGCGGAAGTGGGCGGGTCCAGGCCCCCTTATGCCCCCTGCCATGCCCAGGGTAGCCCTGGCAACTGTTGCTGGCCCCCAAAGCGGAAGTGGGCGGGTCCTGGCGCCCTTAAGCCCCCTGCCATGTCCAGGGTTGCCCTGGCAACTGTTGCTGGCCCCCAAAGCGGAAGTGGGCGGGTCCAGGCCCCCTTAAGCCCCCTGCCATGCCCAGGGTAGCCCTGGCAACTGTTGCTGGCCCCAAAAGCGGAAGTGGGCGGGTCCAGGCCCCCTTAAGCCCCCTGACATGCCCAGGGTTGCCCTGGCAACTGTTGCTGGCCCCCAAAGCGGAAGTGGGCGGGTCCAGGCGCCCTTAAGCCCCCTGCAATGCCCATGGTTGTCCTGGCAACTGTTGCTGGCCCCCAAAGCGGAAGTGGGCGCGTA
>NW_028142794.1:0-27585 GCF_055691185.1 Crinia signifera | reverse complement strand
CGATTGATAAGTCCTTTAATTTAGGCAGGCTTCCGGTCTTTTGGCTAGGCCGCATATGCTGATATCAAGTGTAGTGTCACGTCAAGTAATTAACTGCCTCGATTCCAGAAAGTACAATTCAAGGAGTCAAGAAATAGTCACAAAATGATACACTGAGGCAGGATTTGAAAGTATTTATGCACAAGGGTTAAACCTTGAAGCAGCAAATGCATGCATTTCTAAATACAAAGGTGCACAAACAATTGATACTCCAAATCAAGTGCCAGGAATGGAAATAGTCTTTTTTTGGATAACAGATTAGGAAGGTGCACCGGTCCTGGAAGTACTGCAATACCAGGTCAATGCGTGGAGTGGACAGAGCAAGCTCTTCTTCCATCTCCCTGTTCTAAAAATCCATTTAATATATGGCCCCCAGATAGGGGGCGTATCAGATATTAAACTGATAAGAACAGATACTACACTTGATCTTAGCCAAAAGGCCGAGAAGCGATAACCCGAATGGGGTCCCAGCAAAGCGCGCAAACCGGAATTCGGCCACCAACACTGGTGGAGAAGAGATCAGCACCACGGACACATCTAACACACACACATCACTTCTTTGACGTTGCAGTCTGAAAGATACCAGGCTGTACGGCAGGTATGAATAGGACTTGAAGTGCTGGACAGGGACCGGAGGACGAGTAGCCATCCAACTGATTTTGTGATTAGGTCGTCGGCGGGCGGGCAGGGTGCCTCAGCTGGGTAGGAGGCCAAATTTGCATGTGCTCCGCCCCGTCTGTTGACGTCGCGTCAACAGACACACACCCACTAGGCAGACGACCAACAGGCAAGCAGCAGCAGCCAGCTGTCTCCTCGCTCTTTGCTGCCGCATGCCTGTGTCCCTGACGAACTGCTGCTGAGTAAATCAATCAGCTAGCTGCTGCAGAGGAGAAGGAGGAATCTTGCACAATCAGGTGCAATGACGGCTTTCCTGTTTTGAGCCCATTCAGCAGCAGTAGTAGTAGACAGTCAGATGGACAGGCATTCATGTGGCAGGACCCTTTGTGTGACATCACAATCTGCCCTCTATGACATCACAAGCTGCTCACTCGGAATCCGGCGGAACCTGACAGCCAGACAGTCACTTGGAACAGACAGGCAGACAGGACAGTCATGTGTAGGTGAGCTGGGTGGGCCAATGTTTTCTTTTATTGGCAGTTACCACCCAAATGATGGTCCGAAGAAGGTAAGTGATACTTTTTCTAAATCCCCCTCTCAATGATCATCAATTGTTGGGCTTGGAAAAAAATGGAAGAGGAAAAAAAATTCCCAAAACAAAAGAGAATAAAGAGGAAAAAAAATTCCCAAAACAAAAGAGAGAGAAAAGAGAGCGCAAAAAGAAAAGAAAAAAAATATATAAGAGATCAAGAAAAAAAAAAAAAAACAAGCCATTTCAAATCGAGAGGGAGGGGGTCCAAAAATTCCATTGCTTTGATCCAGTTGATGTTTCCGTGGTAAGATCGTAGGTAAGTCACATAGCGTTTGCATATTTATTGGGAGGTCGCAGCGATTGATAAGTCCTTTAATTTAGGCAGGCTTCCGGTCTTTTGGCTAGGCCGCATATGCTGATATCAAGTGTAGTGTCACGTCAAGTAATTAACTGCCTCGATTCCAGAAAGTACAATTCAAGGAGTCAAGAAATAGTCACAAAATGATACACTGAGGCAGGATTTGAAAGTATTTATGCACAAGGGTTAAACCTTGAAGCAGCAAATGCATGCATTTCTAAATACAAAGGTGCACAAACAATTGATACTCCAAATCAAGTGCCAGGAATGGAAATAGTCTTTTTTTGGATAACAGATTAGGAAGGTGCACCGGTCCTGGAAGTACTGCAATACCAGGTCAATGCGTGGAGTGGACAGAGCAAGCTCTTCTTCCATCTCCCTGTTCTAAAAATCCATTTAATATATGGCCCCCAGATAGGGGGCGTATCAGATATTAAACTGATAAGAACAGATACTACACTTGATCTTAGCCAAAAGGCCGAGAAGCGATAACCCGAATGGGGTCCCAGCAAAGCGCGCAAACCGGAATTCGGCCACCAACACTGGTGGAGAAGAGATCAGCACCACGGACACATCTAACACACACACATCACTTCTTTGACGTTGCAGTCTGAAAGATACCAGGCTGTACGGCAGGTATGAATAGGACTTGAAGTGCTGGACAGGGACCGGAGGACGAGTAGCCATCCAACTGATTTTGTGATTAGGTCGTCGGCGGGCGGGCAGGGTGCCTCAGCTGGGTAGGAGGCCAAATTTGCATGTGCTCCGCCCCGTCTGTTGACGTCGCGTCAACAGACACACACCCACTAGGCAGACGACCAACAGGCAAGCAGCAGCAGCCAGCTGTCTCCTCGCTCTTTGCTGCCGCATGCCTGTGTCCCTGACGAACTGCTGCTGAGTAAATCAATCAGCTAGCTGCTGCAGAGGAGAAGGAGGAATCTTGCACAATCAGGTGCAATGACGGCTTTCCTGTTTTGAGCCCATTCAGCAGCAGTAGTAGTAGACAGTCAGATGGACAGGCATTCATGTGGCAGGACCCTTTGTGTGACATCACAATCTGCCCTCTATGACATCACAAGCTGCTCACTCGGAATCCGGCGGAACCTGACAGCCAGACAGTCACTTGGAACAGACAGGCAGACAGGACAGTCATGTGTAGGTGAGCTGGGTGGGCCAATGTTTTCTTTTATTGGCAGTTACCACCCAAATGATGGTCCGAAGAAGGTAAGTGATACTTTTTCTAAATCCCCCTCTCAATGATCATCAATTGTTGGGCTTGGAAAAAAATGGAAGAGGAAAAAAAATTCCCAAAACAAAAGAGAATAAAGAGGAAAAAAAATTCCCAAAACAAAAGAGAGAGAAAAGAGAGCGCAAAAAGAAAAGAAAAAAAATATATAAGAGATCAAGAAAAAAAAAAAAAAACAAGCCATTTCAAATCGAGAGGGAGGGGGTCCAAAAATTCCATTGCTTTGATCCAGTTGATGTTTCCGTGGTAAGATCGTAGGTAAGTCACATAGCGTTTGCATATTTATTGGGAGGTCGCAGCGATTGATAAGTCCTTTAATTTAGGCAGGCTTCCGGTCTTTTGGCTAGGCCGCATATGCTGATATCAAGTGTAGTGTCACGTCAAGTAATTAACTGCCTCGATTCCAGAAAGTACAATTCAAGGAGTCAAGAAATAGTCACAAAATGATACACTGAGGCAGGATTTGAAAGTATTTATGCACAAGGGTTAAACCTTGAAGCAGCAAATGCATGCATTTCTAAATACAAAGGTGCACAAACAATTGATACTCCAAATCAAGTGCCAGGAATGGAAATAGTCTTTTTTTGGATAACAGATTAGGAAGGTGCACCGGTCCTGGAAGTACTGCAATACCAGGTCAATGCGTGGAGTGGACAGAGCAAGCTCTTCTTCCATCTCCCTGTTCTAAAAATCCATTTAATATATGGCCCCCAGATAGGGGGCGTATCAGATATTAAACTGATAAGAACAGATTTTTTGATTGAAAAAGCAGGTCTTTATTGTACATAAAGAATGCAAAAAACAGACGATAACAAATATCACACATATACCGTGTCGCAGCACAGCCAAAAAACAGTACACATGCAGACAGTATAGTACATATTATAAAATACAGTACAAGATAAACTCACACTATAGACTATACTATGCACTATGCATTCTAACGGTAACATTTACACAACAGTATACAAGACTATGGGTGTGGAGGGTAGGGGGTGGGGGAGGAGGAATCACATGCCCGAAGCTTTATTGACCAGACAGACATATATAAGGGGAGGGCAATAAATAGAAATACATCAACAAAACAACAGACATTGTGAAGTGAGGGGGAAGGGGCCACGGTCCCAGCGTCTTATAAAACAGTCCAAGCAAGGGGAAAGGACCAGAAGCAAAGGGGTTTAGTCCTCTTCTTCCTCAGGGCTATCCCGAATGGAATAGTCTCTGAGCAGGCTGTGAACCAGCCTGCGGCAGTCCTGAACGGACATTCTCTCCCTCCTCAATATGAGTCGATTTCTGGCAAACCACAAAGCGTCCTTAACACAGTTTATAAGGCGCCAGGCTTCCTGGGTCGCCCCATACGTGTGGGTGCCCGGGAATAGTCCATACAATACCGAAAGGTATGAAAGACAGTTCCTGGGCACGGAGTCCTTGAATTCAGTCTCTAGGGCATCCAACAACAACTGTGCGTAGGTGCAGTCCCAGAAGATGTGCATGGAGGTTTCTTCATGCACAAAGCACCAGGGACAATGTCTATACCTACACAAGTTTCGGGAGTGCATGAATGACCGGTGAGGTAAGCCCCCCTGAATGGCCATCCATGACAAGTCTTTGTGTCTATTTGTGAGCCTTTTGGAGGCCACATACTCCCAGACAAACTTGGCAGTTGCTGAAGGGAGCCCTGAAATCGGTTCCATGACGTCTTTGGCTCTGATGAGCTTGTGGACAGTTTTAGGTTTCCACAAGTCGGGTTTCAATCCCTCCAGTTGGTGCTCCCTCACAAACTTGGACACATCCAGGTAGAACCATGGAGTAGTCCAGTTGTAAGGGATGGAGCTGTCCCACTTGTCCCATTTAAGGGTCCTCCACATCGGTAGGAGGAAGAAGCGGGACATGGAGTTCCCCGCAGAGCCGGCACAATTGTCTATCAAAGTTCTGCGGATACAGTTACATGCAAAGAAGGCTCTCAGCATAGTTGGAATGTCTGGAATGCCTTTGCCACCTTTGAGGGGATCTTTGTACATAACAATCCGCTTGACTCTGTCCATTTTGGAGCCCCAGATGAAGTGGAAAACAGCCCGTGTGATGGCCTTGCAGATCGCCGCCAGAGGTGGCCAGGCCTGGGCGGTGTACTGAAGAACAGGAAGAATCTCATTCCGCAGCACAAGTGTTTTCCCTTCGATGGTAAGGTCTCTGAGACTCCACAATCCCAGTTTCTGACGCATTGTCGCAAGTCTTTCATCCCAGCACTTCAGGGCCGCTCCATCTCCTCCGAACCAGACACCAAGGATCTTGATGAGGTCTGGCTTTACCGTGAAGGGAAATGGGGCGGAGGATGACAGGTGCCACTTTCCGAAGAGCATAGCCTCTGACTTCCCAAGGTTAACCTTTGCTCCTGAAGCACGGCCGAAGTCCTCGCAGGTCTGGACGAGAGCTGTCACCGATCTCTGGTCTGCGCAGAACACAGTGACGTCATCCATGTACAGCGAACACTTGGCCTCTGGGTGGTCTGGACCCGGTGCGGTGATCCCTCTGATCTCTTGATTTTGCCTGATGGATACAGCGAAGAGCTCTATAACACAAACAAAAAGAAGAGGTGAAAGAGGGCAGCCTTGTCTGACCCCAGACATAACTGAAAAGGGGTCAGTCTTCCAGCCGTTCACCAACACCGAGCTGTAAATGTCAAGGTACATCAGGTTAACATACGAACAGAACAGTTCACCAAGACCAAATTTACGCAGTACCTTGCCCATCAGCTCATGGGAGACACGGTCAAAGGCCTTTTCCTGATCAAGACTGATCAGGGCTGTGCACACATTACGGTCTTTCACGTAATGGACCGTGTCTCTGAGGAGGGCAAGGCTGTCTGCGATTCTGCGGCCGGGGATGGCGCAGGTTTGGTCTGGATGAACAATCTGCCCAATGACAGCCTTCAGCCGGTTGGCCAGTACCTTGGCGAGGATTTTGTAGTCCACGTTCAGAAGAGAGATGGGACGCCAATTTTTCAGGTCACATCTCTCCCCCTTACGCTTATACAAGATCGTGATCATTCCTTCCCTCAGCGAAGAAGGCATTTTGCCCTCCACCACCATCTCCTCGTACAGCTCGAGCAGGTCCGGGCCAATGAGATCCCACAGCGCAACATAAAGCTCTGCTGGGAGACCATCACTGCCCGGAGTCCTGCCCTGCCTAAAGGATTTAGCGGCAGAGAGCACCTCCTCCAACGCCAAGGGAGCATCCATGGCTGATTTACCTGCAGGATCAATAGTGTTAGTGATACCTGACAGGAACTTATCCGCCTCATCTGTGTCTGTAGTCTTAGGGGAGTAGAGGTCGCTGTAGTAGTCGCGAACGACCTTCATCACGCCCTCCTTCCCCTGTCTGGGGATGCCATTCCCATCACGCAGTTCTGTCAGGGGCGTATGGCCAGAGTGGAGTTTCCTGAAAAAGAAGGAAGAACACGTCTCACCCTTCTCCAGATTCTCCACCTTGGAACGGAAGACGATGCGTCTGGACTCCTCCTCAAAGTGCCTTTTCAGGCTCTTTTTGGTCTCGTCCAGGTCGTCCTTCACGTCCCAGCCGCACCGCTGGAGGTCCACCAGGGACTGGAGCTCACGCTGCAGTTTTCTGAGGTTCCTCTTACGGTCGCATGCCTGGATACGTCCTTTAGCCTGAAAGAAACTGCGGATGTTAGATTTGGCATATTCCCACCAATCAGACATACAGTCAAAATAACATTTGTCATTCTTCCATGTGATGTAGGCATCCTTAAGCTCAGCTAGTACTTCCTCCCTTTCCAGTAAGGCACAGTTCAACTTCCAGGAGCCTGGGCCAGATGGAAAACCATGGCCCAGAACCCCTTGGAAGAGAATGGCCCTGTGGTCAGAGAAGAAGCAGGGAACCATAGAATGCCTAACCTGCTGCACTGCCCGGGATGTGAACACAAAGTCAATGCGGGAGCGCACGGAGCCATCGGGGCGGCTCCACGTGAAATTCACGGAGCCAGCCCCCATGGAGCCCACAGCGTCCCGCAGTGATGCTTCGGCCACCATTTCCCTGAGCAGGTTGGACGTGATGTCCAGCTTCGCAGAGTTGCAGGTGCTTCGACCATCCCCTTCAATCGGGCAGTTGAAGTCCCCGGCCATCACTACAGCCCTGGTGGTGGCGAGCTGGGTCCGCAGGGTCTGGAATAATTCCAGACGCTCATTCTTAAAGGGTGAAGCATACACGCAGATTAGCCTGATAGGCTCACCTGCCCAGGACCCATCTACGACGAGTAATCTCCCGCAGACAAACTCCTGGACAGAATCTAACGTGAAGAGGCTGCCCCTAATAAGAATTGCTACCCCTGCAGACCTGCACTCACCTCCACCGGACCAGTAGGATGGACCATGGGACCACTGCCGGGCCAGGTGCCTGTAGGACCTGGAGAAAGGGAGAGAGCATTCCTGCAACATATACACATCACATTTCTGAGTGTCAAGAAAGGTAAAAATAGATTGACGTCTGTTCCTATCCTTAATGCTCCTTACATTAATGGTAAAAAGATTAAAAGCTACCATTTGTTAAGAGAAAAAGGTTACTGTGGCGATACGTATACTTTACCACTCCCATCGGGAGGTGCTTCCTCTGGGTCGGCCACCGGATCTCCCTGCTGGGGTGTCTCGATGTTGTTGAGCAGTTGGTCGATGTTGTTGAGGCTGTCAAGCTCAGGCACCCCACTCTCCTCGAAGACCTCTGCATATGCCTCCATCTCCTCCTCGAGGGTGGGGGAGTCCTGGTCTGGCTCGACCGATTCGACTGCCGCTTTCTTGGAAGATTCTGGGTCAGCAGCTGGGCTGTCTAACTCCTTCCTCTTCCTTCTCGGCTGTACATTTCCTGCATGGGCAAGTGGTGGAAACTCTTCCTCGGAGAGGAGAGGGACAGGGAGGGGGCGAGAGGGGGTGGTGGGAGGGAGGGTGGGTTGGGTCACAGGTCGGGAGGGTGATGGAGGGGGGGTGGTGCGAACAGCCGGGGTGGGGGTTGCTGTCGCAGAGGGAGGGAGGGGAGGAGGGTTAGGAATGGTGGGGGGAGGGGAAGGTTTCTTACCGCCTTGTTTCTGCTGGATCTGCTTCTTCTGTGCAGGCTTGGGTGGTACCTTGGCAGGGGCTACCACACCCGATACTGCTGCGGCGTAGGATCTCACTCTGTCGGGACAGTCCCGGTAGACGTGTTCTACTTTGCCGCACAGGTGGCAGGTCATCTTCGTGGGGCAATCCTTTGTCTCATGACCAGCCATGTGACAATGTTTGCAGGCCGGGACCTTGCAGTCCTTCGCCATGTGATCCTTCCCGCTGCACTTCCTGCAGTTGCGCGGCTGGTCAGAGTAATGGAGAAGTCCTGCTGTTCCCCCCAGGGAGAAGCACTGTGGAAGGTGCTTTACTCCTTCTGGGCACGAGGTGTCCTTGTGCAGCCGGACGATCACTGCCCACTTCGTGGACCAGAATCCATCCTCGGTCATGATCCTTGTAGGGTTCCTCACGACCGTGCAGAATCGGCCCAGAAATGTGGCAATGTCTCCGGCTGGCGTGTGAGGGCTGCGCATTGAAACCGTCACCCGCCTCTCCTCCCTTTGGATAGGGCAGTTGCCCACAAAGCGAGAGAGAGGGGATTCGGGTCTCGCCGCTTTCACTGCCTCCCAGTACCTCTTACAGATGGCAATGGAGGTGAAGGTGACGTAGAAGATCCCCTTCAGGTAATTCTGAATGCTGAGTGTTTCAGCCCTCGTGAATCCCTGTTCGACGACCATCTTCTTGCCGAAGGTGTCGATCGTCATGTCCGGCACCTGTCCATCCGTCTCCTTAAACTTCATCACCACGGTCTGCCTCATCCAGGGCTCCAGGGCTGGGAGGCCTTTGGAATGGTCCTGGACGGGCACCGTTGGTGGTGTCGCAGAAGGGGCAGTGGAGCTAGGGCCGGCCAATCTGGTCGGACATTCGGCCGGTGACTTACCCTTCTTCCCGGGCTTCCTACCAGCGAGGGGGGCCGAAGTGGAGGCGGTGGCCATCCTTCCGGCTTCTCGGGGCAGCTGAAGTCGAGGCAAAGGGTCTTCTCCGGCGACGAGAGGAGGAGATGAAGGGGTCGCTTCAGAGGGCAGAGCAACACAAGTCTAACCCTCCAAGGTGGCTAGAGAGCGATGCACGGCTTCAGAGGGCAGAGCAAAGCAAGTCTAACCCTCCACGGAGGCTGGGGAGCGTTGCAGAGCTTCGGAGGGCAGAGCAGAAAGTCTGACCCTCGGCGGCGGCTCCGGAGCGGTGGAGGCTTCAGAGGGCAGAGCAGAAAAGTCTGACCCTCCTAGGCAGCTCGGGAGTGCTGCAAGGCTTCGAGAGAGCAGAGCAAACAAGTCTGCCTCTCCCAGGTGGCTAGGGTGCGTTGATCTCCTCTTCCGGCGAAATCCTCTTCTCCTCGCAGTCGGGGGCGGAGCTTCTTCCTCGGCGTCGAGAGGTGGAGGGGTCGGCAGTCGCTTCGGAGGGCAGAGCAGAGCAAGTCTGACCCTCAGTCTTCTCCGGCTTCTCCCTCTTCAGCGATGTCTTCTCCTCCTCGCAGTCTCGACGTCTTCGCTCAATTCGCTCTTCTCGGCCTGGCAGCGGTAGCCCTGAGAAGGACCGTTGTCGGTCCAAGAAACAAGGAGCAGAGCTGCCTCTCAGAATAAACTGATAAGAACAGATACTACACTTGATCTTAGCCAAAAGGCCGAGAAGCGATAACCCGAATGGGGTCCCAGCAAAGCGCGCAAACCGGAATTCGGCCACCAACACTGGTGGAGAAGAGATCAGCACCACGGACACATCTAACACACACACATCACTTCTTTGACGTTGCAGTCTGAAAGATACCAGGCTGTACGGCAGGTATGAATAGGACTTGAAGTGCTGGACAGGGACCGGAGGACGAGTAGCCATCCAACTGATTTTGTGATTAGGTCGTCGGCGGGCGGGCAGGGTGCCTCAGCTGGGTAGGAGGCCAAATTTGCATGTGCTCCGCCCCGTCTGTTGACGTCGCGTCAACAGACACACACCCACTAGGCAGACGACCAACAGGCAAGCAGCAGCAGCCAGCTGTCTCCTCGCTCTTTGCTGCCGCATGCCTGTGTCCCTGACGAACTGCTGCTGAGTAAATCAATCAGCTAGCTGCTGCAGAGGAGAAGGAGGAATCTTGCACAATCAGGTGCAATGACGGCTTTCCTGTTTTGAGCCCATTCAGCAGCAGTAGTAGTAGACAGTCAGATGGACAGGCATTCATGTGGCAGGACCCTTTGTGTGACATCACAATCTGCCCTCTATGACATCACAAGCTGCTCACTCGGAATCCGGCGGAACCTGACAGCCAGACAGTCACTTGGAACAGACAGGCAGACAGGACAGTCATGTGTAGGTGAGCTGGGTGGGCCAATGTTTTCTTTTATTGGCAGTTACCACCCAAATGATGGTCCGAAGAAGGTAAGTGATACTTTTTCTAAATCCCCCTCTCAATGATCATCAATTGTTGGGCTTGGAAAAAAATGGAAGAGGAAAAAAAATTCCCAAAACAAAAGAGAATAAAGAGGAAAAAAAATTCCCAAAACAAAAGAGAGAGAAAAGAGAGCGCAAAAAGAAAAGAAAAAAAATATATAAGAGATCAAGAAAAAAAAAAAAAAACAAGCCATTTCAAATCGAGAGGGAGGGGGTCCAAAAATTCCATTGCTTTGATCCAGTTGATGTTTCCGTGGTAAGATCGTAGGTAAGTCACATAGCGTTTGCATATTTATTGGGAGGTCGCAGCGATTGATAAGTCCTTTAATTTAGGCAGGCTTCCGGTCTTTTGGCTAGGCCGCATATGCTGATATCAAGTGTAGTGTCACGTCAAGTAATTAACTGCCTCGATTCCAGAAAGTACAATTCAAGGAGTCAAGAAATAGTCACAAAATGATACACTGAGGCAGGATTTGAAAGTATTTATGCACAAGGGTTAAACCTTGAAGCAGCAAATGCATGCATTTCTAAATACAAAGGTGCACAAACAATTGATACTCCAAATCAAGTGCCAGGAATGGAAATAGTCTTTTTTTGGATAACAGATTAGGAAGGTGCACCGGTCCTGGAAGTACTGCAATACCAGGTCAATGCGTGGAGTGGACAGAGCAAGCTCTTCTTCCATCTCCCTGTTCTAAAAATCCATTTAATATATGGCCCCCAGATAGGGGGCGTATCAGATATTAAACTGATAAGAACAGATACTACACTTGATCTTAGCCAAAAGGCCGAGAAGCGATAACCCGAATGGGGTCCCAGCAAAGCGCGCAAACCGGAATTCGGCCACCAACACTGGTGGAGAAGAGATCAGCACCACGGACACATCTAACACACACACATCACTTCTTTGACGTTGCAGTCTGAAAGATACCAGGCTGTACGGCAGGTATGAATAGGACTTGAAGTGCTGGACAGGGACCGGAGGACGAGTAGCCATCCAACTGATTTTGTGATTAGGTCGTCGGCGGGCGGGCAGGGTGCCTCAGCTGGGTAGGAGGCCAAATTTGCATGTGCTCCGCCCCGTCTGTTGACGTCGCGTCAACAGACACACACCCACTAGGCAGACGACCAACAGGCAAGCAGCAGCAGCCAGCTGTCTCCTCGCTCTTTGCTGCCGCATGCCTGTGTCCCTGACGAACTGCTGCTGAGTAAATCAATCAGCTAGCTGCTGCAGAGGAGAAGGAGGAATCTTGCACAATCAGGTGCAATGACGGCTTTCCTGTTTTGAGCCCATTCAGCAGCAGTAGTAGTAGACAGTCAGATGGACAGGCATTCATGTGGCAGGACCCTTTGTGTGACATCACAATCTGCCCTCTATGACATCACAAGCTGCTCACTCGGAATCCGGCGGAACCTGACAGCCAGACAGTCACTTGGAACAGACAGGCAGACAGGACAGTCATGTGTAGGTGAGCTGGGTGGGCCAATGTTTTCTTTTATTGGCAGTTACCACCCAAATGATGGTCCGAAGAAGGTAAGTGATACTTTTTCTAAATCCCCCTCTCAATGATCATCAATTGTTGGGCTTGGAAAAAAATGGAAGAGGAAAAAAAATTCCCAAAACAAAAGAGAATAAAGAGGAAAAAAAATTCCCAAAACAAAAGAGAGAGAAAAGAGAGCGCAAAAAGAAAAGAAAAAAAATATATAAGAGATCAAGAAAAAAAAAAAAAAACAAGCCATTTCAAATCGAGAGGGAGGGGGTCCAAAAATTCCATTGCTTTGATCCAGTTGATGTTTCCGTGGTAAGATCGTAGGTAAGTCACATAGCGTTTGCATATTTATTGGGAGGTCGCAGCGATTGATAAGTCCTTTAATTTAGGCAGGCTTCCGGTCTTTTGGCTAGGCCGCATATGCTGATATCAAGTGTAGTGTCACGTCAAGTAATTAACTGCCTCGATTCCAGAAAGTACAATTCAAGGAGTCAAGAAATAGTCACAAAATGATACACTGAGGCAGGATTTGAAAGTATTTATGCACAAGGGTTAAACCTTGAAGCAGCAAATGCATGCATTTCTAAATACAAAGGTGCACAAACAATTGATACTCCAAATCAAGTGCCAGGAATGGAAATAGTCTTTTTTTGGATAACAGATTAGGAAGGTGCACCGGTCCTGGAAGTACTGCAATACCAGGTCAATGCGTGGAGTGGACAGAGCAAGCTCTTCTTCCATCTCCCTGTTCTAAAAATCCATTTAATATATGGCCCCCAGATAGGGGGCGTATCAGATATTAAACTGATAAGAACAGATACTACACTTGATCTTAGCCAAAAGGCCGAGAAGCGATAACCCGAATGGGGTCCCAGCAAAGCGCGCAAACCGGAATTCGGCCACCAACACTGGTGGAGAAGAGATCAGCACCACGGACACATCTAACACACACACATCACTTCTTTGACGTTGCAGTCTGAAAGATACCAGGCTGTACGGCAGGTATGAATAGGACTTGAAGTGCTGGACAGGGACCGGAGGACGAGTAGCCATCCAACTGA
This sequence comes from Crinia signifera, assembly GCF_055691185.1. NCBI lineage: Eukaryota > Metazoa > Chordata > Amphibia > Anura > Myobatrachidae > Crinia > Crinia signifera. The sequence continues at coordinate 14,754 of NW_028142794.1, read as the reverse complement.
TTTTGTGATTAGGTCGTCGGCGGGCGGGCAGGGTGCCTCAGCTGGGTAGGAGGCCAAATTTGCATGTGCTCCGCCCCGTCTGTTGACGTCGCGTCAACAGACACACACCCACTAGGCAGACGACCAACAGGCAAGCAGCAGCAGCCAGCTGTCTCCTCGCTCTTTGCTGCCGCATGCCTGTGTCCCTGACGAACTGCTGCTGAGTAAATCAATCAGCTAGCTGCTGCAGAGGAGAAGGAGGAATCTTGCACAATCAGGTGCAATGACGGCTTTCCTGTTTTGAGCCCATTCAGCAGCAGTAGTAGTAGACAGTCAGATGGACAGGCATTCATGTGGCAGGACCCTTTGTGTGACATCACAATCTGCCCTCTATGACATCACAAGCTGCTCACTCGGAATCCGGCGGAACCTGACAGCCAGACAGTCACTTGGAACAGACAGGCAGACAGGACAGTCATGTGTAGGTGAGCTGGGTGGGCCAATGTTTTCTTTTATTGGCAGTTACCACCCAAATGATGGTCCGAAGAAGGTAAGTGATACTTTTTCTAAATCCCCCTCTCAATGATCATCAATTGTTGGGCTTGGAAAAAAATGGAAGAGGAAAAAAAATTCCCAAAACAAAAGAGAATAAAGAGGAAAAAAAATTCCCAAAACAAAAGAGAGAGAAAAGAGAGCGCAAAAAGAAAAGAAAAAAAATATATAAGAGATCAAGAAAAAAAAAAAAAAACAAGCCATTTCAAATCGAGAGGGAGGGGGTCCAAAAATTCCATTGCTTTGATCCAGTTGATGTTTCCGTGGTAAGATCGTAGGTAAGTCACATAGCGTTTGCATATTTATTGGGAGGTCGCAGCGATTGATAAGTCCTTTAATTTAGGCAGGCTTCCGGTCTTTTGGCTAGGCCGCATATGCTGATATCAAGTGTAGTGTCACGTCAAGTAATTAACTGCCTCGATTCCAGAAAGTACAATTCAAGGAGTCAAGAAATAGTCACAAAATGATACACTGAGGCAGGATTTGAAAGTATTTATGCACAAGGGTTAAACCTTGAAGCAGCAAATGCATGCATTTCTAAATACAAAGGTGCACAAACAATTGATACTCCAAATCAAGTGCCAGGAATGGAAATAGTCTTTTTTTGGATAACAGATTAGGAAGGTGCACCGGTCCTGGAAGTACTGCAATACCAGGTCAATGCGTGGAGTGGACAGAGCAAGCTCTTCTTCCATCTCCCTGTTCTAAAAATCCATTTAATATATGGCCCCCAGATAGGGGGCGTATCAGATATTAAACTGATAAGAACAGATACTACACTTGATCTTAGCCAAAAGGCCGAGAAGCGATAACCCGAATGGGGTCCCAGCAAAGCGCGCAAACCGGAATTCGGCCACCAACACTGGTGGAGAAGAGATCAGCACCACGGACACATCTAACACACACACATCACTTCTTTGACGTTGCAGTCTGAAAGATACCAGGCTGTACGGCAGGTATGAATAGGACTTGAAGTGCTGGACAGGGACCGGAGGACGAGTAGCCATCCAACTGATTTTGTGATTAGGTCGTCGGCGGGCGGGCAGGGTGCCTCAGCTGGGTAGGAGGCCAAATTTGCATGTGCTCCGCCCCGTCTGTTGACGTCGCGTCAACAGACACACACCCACTAGGCAGACGACCAACAGGCAAGCAGCAGCAGCCAGCTGTCTCCTCGCTCTTTGCTGCCGCATGCCTGTGTCCCTGACGAACTGCTGCTGAGTAAATCAATCAGCTAGCTGCTGCAGAGGAGAAGGAGGAATCTTGCACAATCAGGTGCAATGACGGCTTTCCTGTTTTGAGCCCATTCAGCAGCAGTAGTAGTAGACAGTCAGATGGACAGGCATTCATGTGGCAGGACCCTTTGTGTGACATCACAATCTGCCCTCTATGACATCACAAGCTGCTCACTCGGAATCCGGCGGAACCTGACAGCCAGACAGTCACTTGGAACAGACAGGCAGACAGGACAGTCATGTGTAGGTGAGCTGGGTGGGCCAATGTTTTCTTTTATTGGCAGTTACCACCCAAATGATGGTCCGAAGAAGGTAAGTGATACTTTTTCTAAATCCCCCTCTCAATGATCATCAATTGTTGGGCTTGGAAAAAAATGGAAGAGGAAAAAAAATTCCCAAAACAAAAGAGAATAAAGAGGAAAAAAAATTCCCAAAACAAAAGAGAGAGAAAAGAGAGCGCAAAAAGAAAAGAAAAAAAATATATAAGAGATCAAGAAAAAAAAAAAAAAACAAGCCATTTCAAATCGAGAGGGAGGGGGTCCAAAAATTCCATTGCTTTGATCCAGTTGATGTTTCCGTGGTAAGATCGTAGGTAAGTCACATAGCGTTTGCATATTTATTGGGAGGTCGCAGCGATTGATAAGTCCTTTAATTTAGGCAGGCTTCCGGTCTTTTGGCTAGGCCGCATATGCTGATATCAAGTGTAGTGTCACGTCAAGTAATTAACTGCCTCGATTCCAGAAAGTACAATTCAAGGAGTCAAGAAATAGTCACAAAATGATACACTGAGGCAGGATTTGAAAGTATTTATGCACAAGGGTTAAACCTTGAAGCAGCAAATGCATGCATTTCTAAATACAAAGGTGCACAAACAATTGATACTCCAAATCAAGTGCCAGGAATGGAAATAGTCTTTTTTTGGATAACAGATTAGGAAGGTGCACCGGTCCTGGAAGTACTGCAATACCAGGTCAATGCGTGGAGTGGACAGAGCAAGCTCTTCTTCCATCTCCCTGTTCTAAAAATCCATTTAATATATGGCCCCCAGATAGGGGGCGTATCAGATATTAAACTGATAAGAACAGATACTACACTTGATCTTAGCCAAAAGGCCGAGAAGCGATAACCCGAATGGGGTCCCAGCAAAGCGCGCAAACCGGAATTCGGCCACCAACACTGGTGGAGAAGAGATCAGCACCACGGACACATCTAACACACACACATCACTTCTTTGACGTTGCAGTCTGAAAGATACCAGGCTGTACGGCAGGTATGAATAGGACTTGAAGTGCTGGACAGGGACCGGAGGACGAGTAGCCATCCAACTGATTTTGTGATTAGGTCGTCGGCGGGCGGGCAGGGTGCCTCAGCTGGGTAGGAGGCCAAATTTGCATGTGCTCCGCCCCGTCTGTTGACGTCGCGTCAACAGACACACACCCACTAGGCAGACGACCAACAGGCAAGCAGCAGCAGCCAGCTGTCTCCTCGCTCTTTGCTGCCGCATGCCTGTGTCCCTGACGAACTGCTGCTGAGTAAATCAATCAGCTAGCTGCTGCAGAGGAGAAGGAGGAATCTTGCACAATCAGGTGCAATGACGGCTTTCCTGTTTTGAGCCCATTCAGCAGCAGTAGTAGTAGACAGTCAGATGGACAGGCATTCATGTGGCAGGACCCTTTGTGTGACATCACAATCTGCCCTCTATGACATCACAAGCTGCTCACTCGGAATCCGGCGGAACCTGACAGCCAGACAGTCACTTGGAACAGACAGGCAGACAGGACAGTCATGTGTAGGTGAGCTGGGTGGGCCAATGTTTTCTTTTATTGGCAGTTACCACCCAAATGATGGTCCGAAGAAGGTAAGTGATACTTTTTCTAAATCCCCCTCTCAATGATCATCAATTGTTGGGCTTGGAAAAAAATGGAAGAGGAAAAAAAATTCCCAAAACAAAAGAGAATAAAGAGGAAAAAAAATTCCCAAAACAAAAGAGAGAGAAAAGAGAGCGCAAAAAGAAAAGAAAAAAAATATATAAGAGATCAAGAAAAAAAAAAAAAAACAAGCCATTTCAAATCGAGAGGGAGGGGGTCCAAAAATTCCATTGCTTTGATCCAGTTGATGTTTCCGTGGTAAGATCGTAGGTAAGTCACATAGCGTTTGCATATTTATTGGGAGGTCGCAGCGATTGATAAGTCCTTTAATTTAGGCAGGCTTCCGGTCTTTTGGCTAGGCCGCATATGCTGATATCAAGTGTAGTGTCACGTCAAGTAATTAACTGCCTCGATTCCAGAAAGTACAATTCAAGGAGTCAAGAAATAGTCACAAAATGATACACTGAGGCAGGATTTGAAAGTATTTATGCACAAGGGTTAAACCTTGAAGCAGCAAATGCATGCATTTCTAAATACAAAGGTGCACAAACAATTGATACTCCAAATCAAGTGCCAGGAATGGAAATAGTCTTTTTTTGGATAACAGATTAGGAAGGTGCACCGGTCCTGGAAGTACTGCAATACCAGGTCAATGCGTGGAGTGGACAGAGCAAGCTCTTCTTCCATCTCCCTGTTCTAAAAATCCATTTAATATATGGCCCCCAGATAGGGGGCGTATCAGATATTAAACTGATAAGAACAGATACTACACTTGATCTTAGCCAAAAGGCCGAGAAGCGATAACCCGAATGGGGTCCCAGCAAAGCGCGCAAACCGGAATTCGGCCACCAACACTGGTGGAGAAGAGATCAGCACCACGGACACATCTAACACACACACATCACTTCTTTGACGTTGCAGTCTGAAAGATACCAGGCTGTACGGCAGGTATGAATAGGACTTGAAGTGCTGGACAGGGACCGGAGGACGAGTAGCCATCCAACTGATTTTGTGATTAGGTCGTCGGCGGGCGGGCAGGGTGCCTCAGCTGGGTAGGAGGCCAAATTTGCATGTGCTCCGCCCCGTCTGTTGACGTCGCGTCAACAGACACACACCCACTAGGCAGACGACCAACAGGCAAGCAGCAGCAGCCAGCTGTCTCCTCGCTCTTTGCTGCCGCATGCCTGTGTCCCTGACGAACTGCTGCTGAGTAAATCAATCAGCTAGCTGCTGCAGAGGAGAAGGAGGAATCTTGCACAATCAGGTGCAATGACGGCTTTCCTGTTTTGAGCCCATTCAGCAGCAGTAGTAGTAGACAGTCAGATGGACAGGCATTCATGTGGCAGGACCCTTTGTGTGACATCACAATCTGCCCTCTATGACATCACAAGCTGCTCACTCGGAATCCGGCGGAACCTGACAGCCAGACAGTCACTTGGAACAGACAGGCAGACAGGACAGTCATGTGTAGGTGAGCTGGGTGGGCCAATGTTTTCTTTTATTGGCAGTTACCACCCAAATGATGGTCCGAAGAAGGTAAGTGATACTTTTTCTAAATCCCCCTCTCAATGATCATCAATTGTTGGGCTTGGAAAAAAATGGAAGAGGAAAAAAAATTCCCAAAACAAAAGAGAATAAAGAGGAAAAAAAATTCCCAAAACAAAAGAGAGAGAAAAGAGAGCGCAAAAAGAAAAGAAAAAAAATATATAAGAGATCAAGAAAAAAAAAAAAAAACAAGCCATTTCAAATCGAGAGGGAGGGGGTCCAAAAATTCCATTGCTTTGATCCAGTTGATGTTTCCGTGGTAAGATCGTAGGTAAGTCACATAGCGTTTGCATATTTATTGGGAGGTCGCAGCGATTGATAAGTCCTTTAATTTAGGCAGGCTTCCGGTCTTTTGGCTAGGCCGCATATGCTGATATCAAGTGTAGTGTCACGTCAAGTAATTAACTGCCTCGATTCCAGAAAGTACAATTCAAGGAGTCAAGAAATAGTCACAAAATGATACACTGAGGCAGGATTTGAAAGTATTTATGCACAAGGGTTAAACCTTGAAGCAGCAAATGCATGCATTTCTAAATACAAAGGTGCACAAACAATTGATACTCCAAATCAAGTGCCAGGAATGGAAATAGTCTTTTTTTGGATAACAGATTAGGAAGGTGCACCGGTCCTGGAAGTACTGCAATACCAGGTCAATGCGTGGAGTGGACAGAGCAAGCTCTTCTTCCATCTCCCTGTTCTAAAAATCCATTTAATATATGGCCCCCAGATAGGGGGCGTATCAGATATTAAACTGATAAGAACAGATACTACACTTGATCTTAGCCAAAAGGCCGAGAAGCGATAACCCGAATGGGGTCCCAGCAAATCGCGCAAACCGGAATTCGGCCACCAACACTGGTGGAGAAGAGATCAGCACCACGGACACATCTAACACACACACATCACTTCTTTGACGTTGCAGTCTGAAAGATACCAGGCTGTACGGCAGGTATGAATAGGACTTGAAGTGCTGGACAGGGACCGGAGGACGAGTAGCCATCCAACTGATTTTGTGATTAGGTCGTCGGCGGGCGGGCAGGGTGCCTCAGCTGGGTAGGAGGCCAAATTTGCATGTGCTCCGCCCCGTCTGTTGACGTCGCGTCAACAGACACACACCCACTAGGCAGACGACCAACAGGCAAGCAGCAGCAGCCAGCTGTCTCCTCGCTCTTTGCTGCCGCATGCCTGTGTCCCTGACGAACTGCTGCTGAGTAAATCAATCAGCTAGCTGCTGCAGAGGAGAAGGAGGAATCTTGCACAATCAGGTGCAATGACGGCTTTCCTGTTTTGAGCCCATTCAGCAGCAGTAGTAGTAGACAGTCAGATGGACAGGCATTCATGTGGCAGGACCCTTTGTGTGACATCACAATCTGCCCTCTATGACATCACAAGCTGCTCACTCGGAATCCGGCGGAACCTGACAGCCAGACAGTCACTTGGAACAGACAGGCAGACAGGACAGTCATGTGTAGGTGAGCTGGGTGGGCCAATGTTTTCTTTTATTGGCAGTTACCACCCAAATGATGGTCCGAAGAAGGTAAGTGATACTTTTTCTAAATCCCCCTCTCAATGATCATCAATTGTTGGGCTTGGAAAAAAATGGAAGAGGAAAAAAAATTCCCAAAACAAAAGAGAATAAAGAGGAAAAAAAATTCCCAAAACAAAAGAGAGAGAAAAGAGAGCGCAAAAAGAAAAGAAAAAAAATATATAAGAGATCAAGAAAAAAAAAAAAAAACAAGCCATTTCAAATCGAGAGGGAGGGGGTCCAAAAATTCCATTGCTTTGATCCAGTTGATGTTTCCGTGGTAAGATCGTAGGTAAGTCACATAGCGTTTGCATATTTATTGGGAGGTCGCAGCGATTGATAAGTCCTTTAATTTAGGCAGGCTTCCGGTCTTTTGGCTAGGCCGCATATGCTGATATCAAGTGTAGTGTCACGTCAAGTAATTAACTGCCTCGATTCCAGAAAGTACAATTCAAGGAGTCAAGAAATAGTCACAAAATGATACACTGAGGCAGGATTTGAAAGTATTTATGCACAAGGGTTAAACCTTGAAGCAGCAAATGCATGCATTTCTAAATACAAAGGTGCACAAACAATTGATACTCCAAATCAAGTGCCAGGAATGGAAATAGTCTTTTTTTGGATAACAGATTAGGAAGGTGCACCGGTCCTGGAAGTACTGCAATACCAGGTCAATGCGTGGAGTGGACAGAGCAAGCTCTTCTTCCATCTCCCTGTTCTAAAAATCCATTTAATATATGGCCCCCAGATAGGGGGCGTATCAGATATTAAACTGATAAGAACAGATTTTTTTTTTTTTTTTTTTTTCTTTTTTTTTTTTTTTTTTTTTTTTTTTCTTCTAATACCAATCAGATAAGACATCTTTTCGTCGCCACTCCAAGGAGCAGCCATCACGGGGACTTCATGCTTTGAACGAAAATACATCTCCTCATCATTCTTGGTTCCCTTTCGAATCCATCACATATCCCAAAAAGGTCCACCTTCCCCAAAATTGTCATCCAAACATAAACTCCATCACATTAAATTTTATATTAAGAACAAAAACACATACCATATGAAAATAAACCCTAAAGACCTATACCCATCACCTAAAACACCCTATCTATATTTCACCCAATGCTTCCACTTTTTGTATTTCCACACACCCTCCGCATCACACTCATTCCTTCTTTTTTTTTCCCATTCATAACACACATACAACTTCCCTACCACCATCCTTAAACATTCATTCACTCCGATCTCTTCTTTCTTAAACACATATATATTCCTTGCATCCCACAAACATTCCAACACACATACCATTATTATCCATAGAATTCTTCCTTTCTTTCCGCCTCTCACACACAACCCAAACAAAGCAATCTTCCATGTCACGCTCTCTATTCCAGTCAACTCCTTACATAACACTTCCAAACCCTTCCACACCTTTCTTGCAAAACCACACTCCCATACCAAATGCCTTATCGACTCATCCCCACAACACTCACTCCTTGGACACTTCTCCACACTAGTCAAACCACATCTCTTTTGCACCACTCGTACCGGCAAAATCCCATGCAATCTCATCCATACAATGTCTCTTTGTCTATTATCCAAACCTTCCACACATACATTCTTCCACACTTCTAAACATTCTCCATCATTCAGCCCTTCTACCTTACATACACTTTCCTTATCTCTCAATTTTTTCACAACATTCTTTTTCTGCTTAAAATCTTCCTTACTCACCTCAGACAATTCCCATTTTCGCACAAACACACTAATCCTTTCATACCATATACACACCTCTTCCGCAACTGGTTCGTTCAACTTTCTTTCATACCATTTCAGCCTAACCAACATCCACCCCGCCATGTACCTCATCATGCATGCCGCCTTATTATCTTTCTCAATCATACCCACCACTCTTGCAATGACGTTCAGATTCAGATACACATCAACATTCGGAAAATCCACACCACCTTTCGCTCTTTCTTTCACTACCCATTCTCTCTTCAAACACTCTGTCCTTCTATTCCACAAAAACAAAAACAACACTCTCTTAATCCTTTTCAAACACAAAACATTTGGCATAAACACACACGCAACATACAACAACATAGGTAATATAACCATTTTCACCACTAACACTCTCCCAGTCATCGTCAATCGTCGCAACTTCCAAAAATCCAATCTCCCTTTCACCTTTCGCTCCAATTCACACCAACTCTCTTTCCCACGCATATCATCATCAAACACTACACCCAAAATCTTTATCCCCCCCTCCACATACTCACCTCCAACATCATCCGCACCCTTACACCCAAATACCTTTATTTTTGTCTTCTCCCAATTCAACTTAAAAGCTGAAGCCCCACAAAAAAACCCAATCAACAACTTAGCTCTCTCTAACGCTCTCTTACTCTCACCCACAATCACAACATCATCCATATAACTTAAAACCTTCACACTTCTACCACCACTCCCAGGGATCAAAAAACCTTTCATAACCTTATCACGCCTCAACATACACAACAGGGGTTCTAACGCACACACAAAAATAATAGGGGATAACGGACATCCTTGCCTTACACCCGACCTTACATAAAAACTTTCACTCAAAAAACCATTCACTAAAATCTTACTACTCACACCATCATACATACTTCTAATCTTACACACAAATTCACTCGGAAATCCCATTCGCAACAAAACTCTCAACAAAAACTCATGCGCAACCCTGTCAAACGCTTTCTCAAAATCCAATGCCATAACATACATCCTCTGCTCACGCTTCATACAATCTCCAATCATATCCCGCAACAACATCAGATTCTCACTTATCCTCCTTTCAGGCACCGCACACACTTGCTCTTCCCCAATCACCTGCTCAATCACACCTCTCATACGATTAGCCACCACTTTCGCATATATTTTATAGTCAACATTTAACAAGGTAATTGGTCTCCAATTTCGCACATCCTTTCTTTCACCCTTCTTGTATATCAACACAACCACACCCTCTTTCATACTCTCGCTCATTTTCTCATTCTTAAACATATATTCCATCACTTCCACAACATCCATTCCAATCACATCCCACATCACACAATAAAACTCAACAGGCAACCCATCACTTCCAGGCGTCTTGTTTCTGCTCAAACTCACAACTGCATCCTTAATCTCTTTCTCATTCAAATTCCTACACAAACACCCCAAATCACTCTCTTCCACTCTTCTTTCAATTGCACCCAAGACCTCACACTCCATACTCTCATCACATCCCTTAACATCAAACAGCACACTATAAAACCTTTCAACCTCCTTTCTCATACTTTCACCACTCAAATCCTCACCATTCTCACCTTTTATTACATCCATATCTTTCCTTCCACCACAGACTTTCTTAAAAAAATATCTACTACATTTTTCATCCTTCTCCATACATTCCACTTTTGCCCGATATACCAACTGCCGACCTTTCTCTTTCATCCTACTCTTACACTCATTCCTCGTCTCACATATTTCATCAGACACATCCACACCCTCATCACGCAATCTGTACAAATAATCCAATCTCTTACCCCACCATTCAATTTCCTCTCTTTTTGTTCTTGCCAATTTATGACCATTCACTCTAAAGAAAATTGCAATCTCACCTTTCACCCAATCCCACCATTCTAACACACATTTATACATTTTCTTCCTGCTCTTCCATACCTCATAACATTTCGCAAACTCATTCACAACGTCTTCCCTACCAAGCATACTCACATTTAACTTCCACACACCTCTTCCATACTCACCACTATCCTTACACACCAACTCACTTTCCACACAATCATGATCGGAAAACCCCACCCTCATTTGCACAAAACTCTTACACTCAAAATCTTTAGAAACAAAAACATAATCTAACCGTGACTCAATCATTCCTCTATCCGCTTTATATGTTGCATTCGCTACCCCACCACCACATTCTCTCGCCACATCCATAAGTGAAAAATCCCCAATCATACTACGCAACAGACCACTCGTAACATCATTTCTCACTTCACTCATACCTCTTTTCACACCCCTATCAATCACACAATTAAAGTCCCCCACCAACACCACTGGCTTCCTCCCACATAAATAATATCCCAAACCCTCAAACAATTTTTTCCTCAAATTTTTATCTGCGTGCGCATAAACATTAATTAGATTAAACCTCCACCCCCCGTAATCTACTTCTACTAATAAACATCTACCCCGCTCAATAATGGTATATGAATTAACTTTAAACTTATTCCCCTTAATAAGTACTCCCACCCCATCATTTTTGTTTTCCCTAGAACCGCTCCACAAAGAAAAACCCTCCCTCCATTCTGCACTTCTGGGTGCTTCATCAATCCCACACTCCTGCAGGCAAATTATATCTGACTTAATATTTCTGACGTAGTCCAAAATTGCCGCCCTCCGTGAAAGGGACTTACATCCTCTCACATTTAAGGATGCTATACCTATTATTTTCATAGGCATTTCATTCTGTTACCGAGAAGAAAAACCAAACAAAAAAAACCCTATCCCACATCTTTGTCTTTATCAGGGGCATGAAGCCCCCCAAGCTTCTGCAACAAACGTTGGTCTTGCTCCAAACCAAAAGCCTGTCTCCTTTCCACCTCCTGCTGAATCTCTTCCGGGGTCTTCCGCACGATACCCATGCTCGGTATCATCAGCAACCCTTCCCTCATAGGGATTTCTTTATCATCCAACCCCTCCGTCCTGGGTTTCTTTGCGGCACGGCTCGTTTCTCTGAATATGTCCGGTGTCGCATCATAATCTGTCCCCGGGCTTTCACCTCCCGGCGTAGCCCTGCATTTTGTATTCCAGTCCCCACCAGCGTCATCCGCCTCCATATTCTCAGCTGGGCTTCCAGGGCCTATGCCACTACTACACGGGCTATAACACACGCCCGACACACCATCCATCCCGGTCTCAAATTGAGAAGCTGCTGGTGACAGCTGAGCCTCATTACCCTCCTCCCCTTGCACATCATCACCATACACCATCTCCGGGGCTATCGGGGAGTGATCAGGTACGACACCCGCCTGATTTTCCTCCCTCCGAGCCCTTTCCTCCTCCTCCTGCTTTCTGCGGAACTCTTGCTGCCTTCTCTCAAAAAACTCAGCATTTTCCTGTGCGTATTCCCCTGGTTCTTTACCTCTAGGTCTTTCATGACTCTCTTTAGGACAGGAACGTGCCATATGCCCTGTTTCCCCACAAAAGTCACACCTCCTGGGGTCAGGACATTTGAAGGCTTCATGACCCTTTTTGCCACAATTCTTACAAAAAACCTCTTTTGGGCAGTCACCCTTCCTGTGCCCGAACTGCTTGCAAAGTCTACAAAACTCCGGTTGTCCAGGGTAGTGTAAATACCCTCTAAAGTCACCAACAGAAAAGGAGGCCGGGGGGTGCATTTTCCTATCGAGGGCCTTATCGTCTGTTTTCAGTCTGACCCAAAACTTCCAGGCACCGTTAAATATACCACAAACATTCTTCTGCATTACCCCCCCTTTTATGGAGGAGCAATACTGACGTAAGAAGGCAAAAATCCTCTCAATTTTCACGAAGGGGTCGAACATATGTATGGTGAGGGGAATCTCCTCACTCAGCGCTGGGAGAACAATCAACCCTACAAGCACTGGATCATCTTTGAACATTTCAATTTTGCCCAACACCTCATGATATACACCATTTTCCACGAAGGTTACATCAAATTGCTTCATTTGCTGTATCTCCTGAATACAAAAAATTTCTCTCTTCTGCACCCCCAACAAATTTCCCATTACCTCCTCCACCAAATAGACCAGCATGCTGTTCGGAACCGCCTTCTCAAAGATGATCCTCAGGGTATTCTTTACGTAAGACATCCTGCCGCCGTCCGTATTCCTCCTTTTCCTCCAAAAGCGAAACAACGATCCCTCCTCAAACGTCCCAGGAGTCCCACCGAAGGACCCCTGCACTCAAACCCTTCAGCCACGCTGGGCTATAAACCCAGATCGCAGCCAAAAGGCCGAGAAGCGATAACCCGAATGGGGTCCCAGCAAAGCGCGCAAACCGGAATTCGGCCACCAACACTGGTGGAGAAGAGATCAGCACCACGGACACATCTAACACACACACATCACTTCTTTGACGTTGCAGTCTGAAAGATACCAGGCTGTACGGCAGGTATGAATAGGACTTGAAGTGCTGGACAGGGACCGGAGGACGAGTAGCCATCCAACTGATTTTGTGATTAGGTCGTCGGCGGGCGGGCAGGGTGCCTCAGCTGGGTAGGAGGCCAAATTTGCATGTGCTCCGCCCCGTCTGTTGACGTCGCGTCAACAGACACACACCCACTAGGCAGACGACCAACAGGCAAGCAGCAGCAGCCAGCTGTCTCCTCGCTCTTTGCTGCCGCATGCCTGTGTCCCTGACGAACTGCTGCTGAGTAAATCAATCAGCTAGCTGCTGCAGAGGAGAAGGAGGAATCTTGCACAATCAGGTGCAATGACGGCTTTCCTGTTTTGAGCCCATTCAGCAGCAGTAGTAGTAGACAGTCAGATGGACAGGCATTCATGTGGCAGGACCCTTTGTGTGACATCACAATCTGCCCTCTATGACATCACAAGCTGCTCACTCGGAATCCGGCGGAACCTGACAGCCAGACAGTCACTTGGAACAGACAGGCAGACAGGACAGTCATGTGTAGGTGAGCTGGGTGGGCCAATGTTTTCTTTTATTGGCAGTTACCACCCAAATGATGGTCCGAAGAAGGTAAGTGATACTTTTTCTAAATCCCCCTCTCAATGATCATCAATTGTTGGGCTTGGAAAAAAATGGAAGAGGAAAAAAAATTCCCAAAACAAAAGAGAATAAAGAGGAAAAAAAATTCCCAAAACAAAAGAGAGAGAAAAGAGAGCGCAAAAAGAAAAGAAAAAAAATATATAAGAGATCAAGAAAAAAAAAAAAAAACAAGCCATTTCAAATCGAGAGGGAGGGGGTCCAAAAATTCCATTGCTTTGATCCAGTTGATGTTTCCGTGGTAAGATCGTAGGTAAGTCACATAGCGTTTGCATATTTATTGGGAGGTCGCAGCGATTGATAAGTCCTTTAATTTAGGCAGGCTTCCGGTCTTTTGGCTAGGCCGCATATGCTGATATCAAGTGTAGTGTCACGTCAAGTAATTAACTGCCTCGATTCCAGAAAGTACAATTCAAGGAGTCAAGAAATAGTCACAAAATGATACACTGAGGCAGGATTTGAAAGTATTTATGCACAAGGGTTAAACCTTGAAGCAGCAAATGCATGCATTTCTAAATACAAAGGTGCACAAACAATTGATACTCCAAATCAAGTGCCAGGAATGGAAATAGTCTTTTTTTGGATAACAGATTAGGAAGGTGCACCGGTCCTGGAAGTACTGCAATACCAGGTCAATGCGTGGAGTGGACAGAGCAAGCTCTTCTTCCATCTCCCTGTTCTAAAAATCCATTTAATATATGGCCCCCAGATAGGGGGCGTATCAGATATTAAACTGATAAGAACAGATACTACACTTGATCTTAGCCAAAAGGCCGAGAAGCGATAACCCGAATGGGGTCCCAGCAAAGCGCGCAAACCGGAATTCGGCCACCAACACTGGTGGAGAAGAGATCAGCACCACGGACACATCTAACACACACACATCACTTCTTTGACGTTGCAGTCTGAAAGATACCAGGCTGTACGGCAGGTATGAATAGGACTTGAAGTGCTGGACAGGGACCGGAGGACGAGTAGCCATCCAACTGATTTTGTGATTAGGTCGTCGGCGGGCGGGCAGGGTGCCTCAGCTGGGTAGGAGGCCAAATTTGCATGTGCTCCGCCCCGTCTGTTGACGTCGCGTCAACAGACACACACCCACTAGGCAGACGACCAACAGGCAAGCAGCAGCAGCCAGCTGTCTCCTCGCTCTTTGCTGCCGCATGCCTGTGTCCCTGACGAACTGCTGCTGAGTAAATCAATCAGCTAGCTGCTGCAGAGGAGAAGGAGGAATCTTGCACAATCA
>NW_028142793.1:0-27860 GCF_055691185.1 Crinia signifera | reverse complement strand
TGACAGCCAGACAATCAGTTGGAACAGACAGGCAGACAGGACAGTCATGTGTAGGTAAGCTGTGCTGACCAATGTTTTTTTTTATTGTCAGTTACCACCAAAATCATGGTCCGAAGAAGGTAAGTGATACTTTTTCTAAATCCCCCTCTCTAGGATCAGCACTTTTTTGGCTTGAAAAAAAAAAAAAAAAAGAACAAATTTAACAAAAATAAGTGAAAAGAGACAAAAAAATAAATGAAAAAAAAATGGTACTTATGTATTATCTGGGCTCCCAAGTTAAATGAACCCCATTTTTTCATACCCCTACTATCCAAATACGCATGGAGTTGATTTTATATAGTGTGGCGAGCGCAGCGAGCCACCGTGCCCGAAGCGTGGCGAGCGCAGCGAGCCCCGCAAGGGGACACGGTCTCATAAGAAAAACGGGAGCCCAGATATTACATAAGTACCAAAAAAATATATATTTTCTTTTTCTTTTTTTTAAATTATATATAAGAGAAAAGAAAAGCCGTTTTAAATTGAGAGGGAGGGGGATCCAAAAATTCCATTGTTGTGATTCAGTTGATATTTCTGTGGTAAGATGGTAGGTAAGTCACATAGTTTTTCCATATATTTTGGGAGTTCCCATTGTGAGGTCAGTGATGACATCACAAGTATCAGACAGCTGGGCTTAGAACAAGGATTAATATCTTTGTACTCTGTGCTCAAAGCACCAGTTTTCCCCACAAGCGCCTCTCTGTACTACCTGCCCAACACTGGTTCTACAGGTAAGGGTTTACATACAGCCCTTCATCAGGTGCAATACACCTGTGTTATTGTACACCTGTGTTAATGATCAGTGGCGCACTGATCATTAGACTTCCACAGGTTCATATGTTTAGCATTAGATAATGAATGACTTACATACAGAGCAGCAATTCCCACTCTCCGGCCCATACACACTATTACATTATTTCCAATATGGCTTTTTGGAATGATAATCTGCTGAAACAAATGACAAGCAACCATTCCTCCCAACAGCTGGAAAATGGACAGAAACAGTCATCTACAAACATTGGGGCAGATGTATTAACCCTTAACAAGAGATGAATGTAAGTGTGATAAGGAGAGATAAACGTCCAGCCAATCACCTGCCAACTGCCATGTTACAGCCTGTGTTTGTAAAAAGTCAGGTAGGAGCTGATTGGCTGGACGTTTATCTCTCCTTATCACACTTGAGTGTATCCCTGGTTAAGGCTTAATACATCTGCCCCAGTGTGTTACCAATTTGTGTATATGACTATTTTTTTGTCCGTTTGACATGTTTTGGAGCAAATAGTCATTTATTTATTATTTACAGTTTCTTATATAGCGCACATATATTCTGCAGCGCTTTAGAGAATATTTGAACACTCACCTCAGTCCCTGCCCCAGTGGAGCTTACACTCTATATTCCCTACCACATGTACACACACAGACATTCTAGGGTTAATTTTGTTAGGAGCCAAATAACCTACCAGTATATTTTTGGATTGTGGGAGGAAACCCACGCAAGTATGGGGAGCATATACAAACTCCGCACAGTTTGAGCCATGATGGGAATTGAACCCATGACCTCACTGCTGTGAGGCAGTAATGCTAACTGTTACACCATCTGTACTGCCGCCCCCCACCCCCCGTACTGTCTTGTCATTTGCTCCAAAAATATCTAGAGACTGACAATCCATCAAGCTAGATTATGATTCTTCCAATATGTACATCCCCAAAACACAGGCTTCCAGAAATTAACCACAAATATTAAGAATCCCCAATGGTCTCAAGAGGACCATAGCAGGAGTCTGGGAACTGCTACCATCAGTGGTGTAGTTAGGTGCCACGGCGCCCGGAGCAAGGGCATGTTTTGCGCCCCCCCAATATGTCATAGGTGAGGCTCCTGCGCAGTGAAAAGTTGGCACGGACCAACATTATACCACACACCGTAATGCCCATTGCACATTTTAGTGAATTTAGTAATTCCAATTACACATAAGCCCACACATGATGCCCATGACATACTATATAACACACTGTAATACCCATTACATACTATATAACACTCTGCAATGCCCATGGCATACTATATAACACACCGTAATGCCCATTACATACTATATAACACACCGTAATGCCCATTACATACTATATAACACACCGTAATGCCCATTACATACTATATAACACTCCGCAATGCCCATTACATACTGTATAACACACCGTAATGCCCATTACATACTATATAACACACCGCAATGCCCATTACATACTATATAACACACCGCAATGCCCATTGCACACTATATAACACACCGTAATGCCCATGACATACTATATAACACCATAATGCCCTTTACACATTTGACAAATAAGTGCAACTTACCTAGATGCTCAATGCCAGGGGCTTCATGCTCGATGCCAAGGGGGACTGAATTTGCTCATTGCCCAGGGGTGCAGAACTGTGCAGCGGCCCGCTCCCGGCCGCTGTGCAGCAAGGTGGGAGGATGGGTGCAGCAGGGTGGTAGGGTCGGTGGGTGGGTGCAGCAGGCTGGGAGGGTTGGTTGGTGCCGCAGGGTGAGTGGGTGCAGCAGGGTGGGATGGTTGGTGGGTGCAGCAGGGTGGGTGGGTTTGTGCAGCAGGGTGGGTGGGTGGCTGCTTGCAGCAGGGTGGGTGGGTTTGTGCAGCAGGGTGGGTGGGTGCGCGGGTGATGCAGGGTGGATGCAGCAGGGTGGGAGGGTGCACCTTACCTCACCCCTCCCCCTGCTGTGCTGTGCTGCATTGCGTCAACCCCTCCCTCCCTTCCTCCTGGCTCCACGCTGTGTCCGGGAGAGAGACACTGCTGCTATGTAAAAAGCTCCGGCGCCAGGCTAGCATCCTACGCCCGGAGCGTGTGCTCCGCCGGCTCCGGGCTCGCTACGCCTCTGGCTACCATTCCCCCTCCCATAGTTTTTTTTTAGGGCTGCGCTACTGCCACTAAATTGTAGGTCCCTGGGCTACTACCATTGGGAGACTGTGGTAGCCCATTGTAGTCTATGTGCTATAGACTGCACCACCTGCGAGGCAGTGCTAACCAGGCCTGCGCAGACTCCCCACCATCCAGCTGCGTCATGTGCCGGTTTTCAGCGCCCCTGTAGCGAGATCTATACCACTGTTGGTGTCATATTACAGTGTGATCCTACTCTTCAGATAACATTGTCCATGCAATCTTACGGCTATAGCCCCTCTATCCCCAGGACTCTAACCATCTCCAAAATCCCACCACTGGACCACCCACTGTCACACATTAAGCCACTTGGAAACATGACCCATTCTTGGTCCTCAGGGCTGAGTGACAACCAGTAGTACAGGAGGATGAAGGCTGCATGTCTGGTACTAGAGATAGGATGCTAGAGACTGGGACCCGATGGTGAGATTGAACCTTTAGTGGTTCTGTACTGGTGGCATTGTGACACAGAGTCCGTATTAATCTGAGCACTGAGAGGAAGCCTAATACATCCCTTACCAGTAGCAGAGGTTACACTAAGAATCAGAATCATCTTTATTGGCCAGGTATACTTGCGTATGCTTCGAATTTTTTGTGGTAACAGTGCAGCATCAATCAGGGAACACAAAGGGGGTGGGAAGAGAGGCATAAACATACATCACATACATTTCACATGTATCTAGAAAAGTTTGAGTTAGTATTTAGTATTTGGTATGTTCAATACGGTTTAGTTGGTGGACAGCTATTGGGAAAAAGCCTTTTGTAGTTCTTGTCGTCTTTGCTGGGATGGACCTAAAACGTCTGCCTGACGGAAGGGGTTCAAACAGGTTGTGGCCAGGGTATAGCTTGTCCAAGATCTTTCCTGCACGCTTATTGACCCTGGCTAGGTATAGTTCTTGGACAGTGGGGAGCTCCGCCCCAATGATCTTTTCTGCCATCCTCACCACTCTTTGCAACCTTCGTCTGTCATTCTTGTTTGCTCCTCCGAACCAGATTGTGATCGAGGAGCAAAGGACAGACTCTACTATGGCAGTGTAGAAGATGAGCAGCAGCTCCTGCGGGATGTTGAATTTCTTGAGTTGCCTCAGGAAGAACAACCGCTGCTGAGCCTTCTTGACAGTTGTAATGATGTTGGGACCCCATTTGAGGTCGCAGGAAATCTTTGTTCCTAGGAATTTGAAGGAGTCGACCCTCGACACTACTCTGTCATGATAGTGTTGAATGCCGAGCTGAAATCAGCAAATAGTATCCTTGCAAATGATCCGGCACTCCCACACTTATGGGGTTCAGCTGCCTGGGTGCCTTTGTTAGAAATACACAAAGGAAGTGTGAACCCTTTTGCCTGACGACGGGGCTACGTGCTCCGAAACGTTGCAAATAAATGAAGTACTATTTATCCAGTCCTTGGAGTGCCGTGTGGTTTTGAGTGTTCCCCCCAGCAAGGGATCTACCCCCATCCAGCTTCATATATATATATATATGTATATATATATAGATAGATAGATAGATAGTCACCATACGCAGTAGCAGAGTTACATGGGGCATTGCAGATCACTGACACAGGTATATTGCGCTGTGTGGTGTATTGAGGCTGAAAGTACAATAACACAGGTGTATCGCACCTGATGAAGGGCTGTATGTATACCCTTACCTGTAGAACCAGTGTTGGGCAGGTAGTACAGAGAGGCGTTTGTGGGGAAAACTGGTGCTTTGAGCACAGAGTACAAAGATATTAATCCTTGTTCTAAGCCCAGCTGTCTGATACTTGTGATGTCATCACTGACCTCATCACAATCTGCCCTCTATGACATTACAAGCTGCACACTTGCATTCTAGAACCTGACAGCCAGACAATCAGTTGGAACAGACAGGCAGACAGGACAGTCATGTGTAGGTAAGCTGTGCTGACCAATGTTTTTTTTTATTGGCAGTTACCACCAAAATCATGGTCCGAAGAAGGTAAGTGATACTTTTTCTAAATCCCCCTCTCAAGGATCAGCACTTTTTTGGCTTGAAAAAAAAAAAAAGAACAAATTTAATAAAAAATAAGTGAAAAGAGACAAAAAAAGAAATGAAAAAAAAAAAAAAAAAAATATATATATATATATATATATATATATATATATATATATATATATAATTTAAAAAAAGAAAAAGAAAATATAAGAGAAAAGAAAAGCCGTTTTAAATTGAGAGGGAGGGGGATCCAAAAATTCCATTGTTGTGATTCAGTTGATATTTCTGTGGTAAGATGGTAGGTAAGTCACATAGTTTTTCCAAATATTTTGGGAGTTCCCATTGTGAGGTCAGTGATGACATCACAAGTATCAGACAGCTGGGCTTAGAACAAGGATTAATATCTTTGTACTCTGTGCTCAAAGCACCAGTTTTCCCCACAAGCGCCTCTCTGTACTACCTGCCCAACACTGGTTCTACAGGTAAGGGTTTACATACAGCCCTTCATCAGGTGCGATACACCTGTGTTATTGTACACCTGTGTTAATGATCAGTGGTGCACTGATCATTAGACTTCCACAGGTTCATATGTTTAGCATTAGATAATGAATGACTTCCATACAGAGCAGCAATTCCCACTCTCAGGCCCATACACACTATTACATTATTTCCAATATGGCTTTTTGGAATGATAATCTGCTGAAACAAATGACAAGCAACCATTCCTCCCAACAGCTGGAAAATGGACAGAAACAGTCATCTACAAACATTGGGGCAGATGTATTAACCCTTAACAAGAGATGAATGTAAGTGTGATAAGGAAAGTTAAACGTCCAGCCAATCACCTGCCAACTGCCATGTTACAGCCTGTGTTTGTAAAAAGTCAGGTAGGAGCTGATTGGCTGGACGTTTATCTCTCCTTATCACACTTGAGTGTATCCCTGGTTAAGGCTTAACCCACGCAAGTATGGGGAGCATATACAAACTCTGCACAGTTTGAGCCATGATGGGAATTAAACCCATGACCTCAGTGCTGTGAGGCAGTAATGCTAACCATTACACCATCTGTACTGCCCCCCCCCCACCCCCCGTACTGTCTTGTCATTTGCTCCAAAAATATCTAGACTGACAATCCATCAAGCTAGATTATGATTCTTCCAATATGTACATCCCCAAAACACAGGCTTCCAGAAATTAACCACAAATATTAGGAATCCCCAATGGTCTCAAGAGGACCATAGCAGGAGTCTGGGAACTGCTACCATCAGTGGTGTAGTTAGGTGCCACGGCGCCCGGAGCAAGGGCATGTTTTGCGCCCCCCCAATATGTCATAGGTGAGGCTCCTGCGCAGTGAAAAGTTGGCACGGACCAACATTATACCACACACCGTATTGCCCATTGCACATTTTAGTGAACTTAGTAATTCCAATTACACATAAGCCCACACATGATGCCCATGACATTCTATATAACACTCTGCAATGCCCATGGCATACTATATAACACTCTGCAATGCCCATGGCATACTATATAACACACCGTAATGCCCATTGCATACTATATAACACTCCGCAATGCCCATGACATACTATATAACACACCGTAATGCCCATGACATACTATATAACACTCCGCAATGCCCATTACATACTATATAACACTCCGTAATGCCCATTACATACTATATAACACTACATAATGCCCATTACATACTATATAACACACCGTAATGCCCATTACATACTATATAACACACCGTAATGCCCATTACATACTATATAACACACCGTAATCCCCATGACATACTATATAACACTCCGCAATGCCCATGACATACTATATAACACTCCGCAATGCCCATTACATACTATATAACACACCATAATGACCATGACATACTATATAATACACCGCAATGACCATGACATACTATATAACACTCCGTAATGCCCATGACATACTATATAACACTCCGCAATGCCCATTACATACTATATAACACTCCGTAATGCCCATTACATACTATATAACACTACATAATGCCCATTACATACTATATAACACACCGTAATGCCCATTACATACTATATAACACACCGTAATGCCCATTACATACTATATAACACACCGCAATGCCCATTACATACTATGTAACACACCGTAATGCCCATTACATACTATATAACACAACGTAATGCCCATTACATACTATATAACACACCATAATGCCCATTACATACTATATAACACTACGCATTGCCCATGACATACTATATAACACACCGCAATGACCATGACATACTATATAACACTCTGTAATGCCCATTACATACTATATAACACAACGTAATGCCCATTACATACTATATAACACACCGCAATGCCCATGACATACTATATAACACTCCGCAATGCCCATGACATACTATATAACACACCGTAATGACCATGACATACTATATAACACTCCGTAATGCCCATTACATACTATATAACACACCGTAATGCCCATTACATACTATATAACACACCGTAATGCCCATTACATACTATATAACACTCCGCAATGCCCATTACATACTATATAACACTCCGCAATGCCCATTACATACTATATAACACACAGCAATGCCCATTACATACTATATAACACTCCGCAATGCCCATTACATACTATATAACACACCGTAATGCCCATTACATACTATATAACACACCGTAATGCCCATTACATACTATATAACACACCGTAATGCCCATTACATACTATATAACACACCGTAATGCCCATTACATACTATCTAACACACCGTAATGCCCACTACATACTATCTAACACACCGTAATGCCCATTACATACTATGTAACACACCGCAATGCCCATTACATACTATATAACACTCCGCAATGCCCATTACATACTATATAACACTCCGCAATGCCCATTACATACTATATAACACACCGCAATGCCCATTACATACTATATAACACACCGTAATGCCCATTACATACTATATAACACACCGTAATGCCCATTACATACTATATAACACACCGTAATGCCCATTACATACTATATAACACACCGTAATGCCCATTACATACTATATAACACACCGTAATGCCCACTACATACTATCTAACACACCGTAATGCCCATTACATACTATGTAACACACCGCAATGCCCATTACATACTATATAACACACGGTAATGCCCACTACATACTATCTAACACACCGTAATGCCCATTACATACTATGTAACACACCGCAATGCCCATTACATACTATATAACACACCGTAATGCCCATTACATACTATATAACACAACATAATGCCCATTACATACTATATAACACTACGCATTGCCCATGACATACAGATGGGGCAGGCCTTATGCTTGCTGGCGAATCGCCAGCAGCATGCCGCTGGCGATCCGCCAGCAGCACGGCGCCCCATCTGACTGAGACGCGCGTGCGTCCCCCACGCACGTGCGTCTCAGTATCCGGGCGGCCGGCGGGCGAGGCGGACGCAATACTGTCCGCCTCCCGCTCGAGGGGGGCTGGGGGGACCCGAAGCGGCTGTGGGGGGGTGCGGGCGCCCGGTGTGGGCACCGGGCGCCCGTCGGACGAGGACGGCAGCACCGTCGGAAGGGGACGCGCGCACACCTCGTGCGCGCGCGTCCCCTTCCGACACACAGATGGCGCCGGAGCAGGGAATGGCGAATGGCGTCGCCATCGCCATCCCCTGGAAAGATGAGCCCGGCGCCATCTGTACTAGATAACACACCGTAATCCCCATAACATACTATATAACACACCGTAATGCCCATGACATACTATATAACACACCGTAATGCCCATTACATACTATATAACACACCGTAATGCCCATTACATACTATATAACACTCCGCAATGCTCATGACATACTATATAACACTCCGCAATGCTCATGACATACTATATAACACTCCGCAATGCCCATTATATACTATATAACACACAGCAATGCCCATTACATACTATATAACACACCGTAATGCCCATTACATACTATATAACACACCGTAATGCCCATTACATACTATATAACACACCGTAATGCCCACTACATACTATCTAACACACCGTAATGCCCATTACATACTATGTAACACACCGCAATGCCCATTACATACTATATAACACACCGTAATGCCCATTACATACTATATAACACAACATAATGCCCATGACATACTATATAACACTCCGCAATGCCCATGACATACTATATAACACTCCGCAATGCCCATGACATACTATATAACACTCCGCAATGCCCATGACATACTATATAACACTCCGCAATGACCATGACATACTATATAACACTCCGTAATGCCCATTACATACTATATAACACACCGTAATGCCCATTACATACTATATAACACACCGTAATGCCCATTACATACTATATAACACACTGTAATGCCCATTACATACTATATAACACTCCGCAATGCCCATTACATACTATATAACACACCGTAATGCCCATTACATACTATATAACACTCCGCAATCCTCATGACATACTATATAACACTCCGCAATGCTCATGACATACTATATAACACTCCGCAATGCCCATTACATACTATATAACACACAGCAATGCCCATTACATACTATATAACACACCGTAATGCCCATTACATACTATATAACACACCGTAATGCCCATTACATACTATATAACACACCGTAATGCCCACTACATACTATCTAACACACCGTAATGCCCATTACATACTATGTAACACACCGCAATGCCCATTACATACTATATAACACTACGCATTGCCCATGACATACTAGATAACACACCGTAATCCCCATAACATACTATATAACACACCGTAATGCCCATGACATACTATATAACACACCGTAATGCCCATTACATACTATATAACACACCGTAATGCCCATTACATACTATATAACACTCCGCAATGCCCATTACATACTATATAACACTCCGCAATGCCCATTACATACTATATAACACACTGTAATGCCCATTACATACTGTATAACACACCGTAATGCCCATTACATACTATATAACACACCGTAATGCCCATGACATACTATATAACACCATAATGCCCTTTACACATTTGACAAATAAGTGCAACTTACCTAGATGCTCAATGCCAGGGGCTTCATGCTCGATGCCAAGGGGGACTGAATTTGCTCATTGCCCAGGGGTGCAGAACTGTGCAGCGGCCCGCTCCCGGCCGCTGTGCAGCAAGGTGGGAGGATGGGTGCAGCAGGGTGGTAGGGTCGGTGGGTGGGTGCAGCAGGCTGGGAGGGTTGGTTGGTGCCGCAGGGTGAGTGGGTGCAGCAGGGTGGGATGGTTGGTGGGTGGGTTTGTGCAGCAAGGTGGGTGGGTGCGCGGGTGATGCAGGGTGGATGCAGCAGGGTGGGAGGGTGCACCTTACCTCACCCCTCCCCCTGCTGTGCTGTGCTGCGTTGCGTCAACCCCTCCCTCCCCTCCTCCTGGCTCCCCGCTGTGTCCGGGAGAGAGACACTGCTGCTATGTAAAATTTATATCTCCCGCTGGACCGCTAGCCAATAGGCGCTCGCGGTCCAGCAGCCACCAGTTGATTGGCTTCTGGACCGCAAGCGCCCATTGGCTAGCGGTCCAGCGTGCGGGAGACGTGTTGTGATAGCAGCAGCAACAGTAGCACGTCTCTCGCGGGGGAGTGGGCAGGGCAACGGCGGAGGCGGGCGAGCTGGCGGCGCTGGCACAGCTCCGGCGCCAGGCTAGCATCCTACGCCCGGAGCGTGTGCTCCGCCGGCTCCGGGCTCGCTACGCCTCTGGCTACCATTCCCCCTCCCATAGTTTTTTTTTAGGGCTGCGCTACTGCCACTAAATTGTAGGTCCCTGGGCTACTACCATTGTGAGACTGTGGTAGCCCATTGTAGTCTATGTGCTATAGACTGCACCACCTGCGAGGCAGTGCTAACCAGGCCTGCGCAGACTCCCCACCATCCAGCTGCGTCATGTGCCGGTTTTCAGCGCCCCTGTAGCGAGATCTATACCACTGTTGGTGTCATATTAAAGTGTGATCCTACTCTTCAGATAACATTGTCCATGCAATCTTACAGCTATAGCCCCTCTATCCCCAGGACTCTAACCATCTCCCAGATCCCACCACTGGACCACCCACTGTCACACATTAAGCCACTTGGAAACATGACCCATTCTTGGTCCTCAGGGCTGAGTGACAACCAGTAGTACAGGAGGATGAAGGCTGCATGTCTGGTACTAGAGATAGGATGCTAGAGACTGGGACCCGATGGTGAGATTGAACCTTTAGTGGTTCTGTACTGGTGGCATTGTGACACAGAGTCCGTATTAATCTGAGCACTGAGAGGAAGCCTAATACATCCCTTACCAGTAGCAGAGGTTACACTAAGAATCAGAATCATCTTTATTGGCCAGGTATACTTGCGTATGCTTCGAATTTTTTGTGGTAACAGTGCAGCATCAATCAGGGAACACAAAGGGGGTGGGAAGAGAGGCATAAACATACATCACATACATTTCACATGTATCTAGAAAAGTTTGAGTTAGTATTTAGTATTTGGTATGTTTAATACGGTTTAGTTGGTGGACAGCTATTGGGAAGAAGCCTTTTGTAGTTCTTGTCGTCTTTGCTGGGATGGACCTAAAACGTCTGCCTGACGGAAGGGGTTCAAACAGGTTGTGGCCAGGGTGTAGCTTGTCCAAGATCTTTCCTGCACGCTTATTGACCCTGGCTAGGTATAGTTCTTGGACAGTGGTGAGCTCCGCCCCAATGATCTTTTCTGCCATCCTCACCACTCTTTGCAACCTTCGTCTGTCATTCTTGTTTGCTCCTCCGAACCAGATTGTGATCAAGGAGCAAAGGACAGACTCTACTATGGCAGTGTAGAAGATGAGCAGCAGCTCCTGCGGGATGTTGAATTTCTTGAGTTGCCTCAGGAAGAACAACCGCTGCTGAGCCTTCTTGACAGTTGTAATGTTGGGACCCCATTTGAGGTCGCAGGAAATCTTTGTTCCTAGGAATTGGAAGGCGTCGACCCTCGACACTACTCTGTCAGATATTATGAGTGGGTGCATGGCATTTGGTTTCCTTCTGAAGTCCACCACCATCTCCACCGTTTTGAGGGGGTTGAGGTCAAGGTTGTTTCCGCTACACCATTTAGTTAGCCGATCCACCTCCCGTCTGTATGCCGACTCGTTTCCATCCATGATTAGGCCGATAACCGTTGTGTCCTCTGCAAATTTTATCATTTTTACTGACTGTTCTGCTGAGGTGCAGTCCTTTGTGTAGAGGTAGAAGAGCAGGGGGAGAGGACACATCCTTTAGCGGCACCGGTGCTAATTGTGCATGTGTTTGACTTGAATGCGCCTGCTTTCACCGCCTGTTTCCTTTCAGTCAGTAAGTCAGTGATCCAGGAGCATGTAGGTTCTGGGACTCCTAGTGAACAGAGTTTTGGCTCCAGGATGTGAGGGATGATAGTGTTGAATGCTGAGCTGAAATCAACAAATAGTATCCTTGCATAGGTGCCTGGACTGTCCAGGTGCTGTAGAATGTGGTGCAGCCCTAGGTTGACTGCATCCTCGACACTTCTGTTTGCTCGGTAGGCAAACTGCAGGGGGTCGAGGTGAGCATTTGTAACAACTCTCAGGTGGTTCAGCACCATATGTTCAAGCACTTTCATGACCACCGATGTTAGTGCAATCGGCCTGTAGTCATTGAGGTCTTTCGCAGTTGAGCTCTTGGGAACCGGGACGATAATTGAGCCTTTGAAGCAGGTGGGGACCTTGCACATTTCTAGTGAGGTGTTGAAAATCCTGGTAAAGATAGGGGCGAGCTGTGTTGCACAGGTCTTGAGGGCAGATGGGGAGACACTCCGTCTGGGCCTCCAGCTTTCCTAGGGTTGACCCTCTTGAACATTCCTTCTACCTCTGTTTGGTCCACCTGGAGAGCCTGGGGGTGGCAATTTTGGAAGGAGGGTGGGCACGCCGTTTTGCTCCGGTCAGGGGTAGGACTGATGCAGGTAGCTTTCTTCTCGAACCTGCAGTAGAAATCGTTCAGCTCGTTCACTAGTTTCTGGTGCATGGTGGAGGGGGTTCAAGAGATCTTGTAGTTGGTTATAGCTTGCATGCCTCTCCAAGCTGACGCGGGGTCGTTGGTTGATAGGCTGTTCGCCAGCTTGTCTGAGAATCTTTTTTTTGCCAGCTTGATTTCCCGTGTTAGGGAGTTCCTGGCCTGTTTGTACAGGACAATATCACCACTGCGATAGGCTTCTTCCTTTGCCCGACGGAGCTTCCTGAGTTGACCGCTGAACCATGGCTTGTTGTTGTTGAAGGTGCGTGCTGTTTTGATTGGCACGCACAGGTCCTCGCAGAAGCTGATGTAGGCTGTCACTGTGTCTGTCAGATCGTCTAGGTTTGTAGCGGAGGATTCAAAGACTCCCCAGTCTGTGCATTCGAGACAGGCCTGAAGCTTTATTTTTGCCTCGTTTGTCCAGCTTTTGACTGATCTGACCACTGGTTTAGCTGACCTTAGCTTCTGGGTGTAAGTTGGTAGAAGGTGGACTATGCAATGGTCAGAGAGGCCCAGAGCTGCCCGGGGGATAGCCCGGTAAGTAGACTTGATAGTAGTGTAGCAGTGGTCTAAGGTACGTCCTTCCCTGGTGTGGCATCTGACTTGCTGTCTGTACTTCGGTAGCTCTTGGGACAGGTTGGCACTGTTGAAGTCGCCCATCACTATAAGCAGTGCTTCCAGATGTTTGAGTTCTGTGCCTGTTATCCTGGTGGCCAGTTGGAGTTGGGCTTTTCGCATTTCCTTGGGGAGGTATATAAACCCCCACCAGGACTATTGAGGCAAATTCCCAGAGGGAGTAGAATGGGTTGCATTTAATGATGAGTGTCTCCAGTTGAGGGCTGCTTGATTTACTCAGAGTTTTTACGTCGGTGCACCACCATTCATTTAAGTGGGCTTACTAACCCATCTACTTGTGAGCTCAGTGTGTCAGCTGTACCAGACTGTAGGCATCCAGGCAATCTGCACATTGCAGCCGTGTGAGACCACAGTGCAGAACACCAGTATGATGGAGGAGAATCTTATTATACAAGCTCACCCCAGACACCACAAGGAGTTCAAGACCATATTTATTAGTTACACAGCAGATTGTTTCTTATAGTTTGTGTTCTGCGTCAGTATATGCCATATCCATAGATGCCAAGCTTCCGCTTCCCACCCGCTGCCAGGACAGAAAGCTATTCCATAATGTACAGGGGGGCGAGAGTTGCTGTGTGGGTCTTCTCCAGAGACAGCTGGACTGTAGAGACAGAAGCAGAGTGTTAGACTTCCCCTGACCAATACACCCGTCTACTGCACATGGTCTGAGGCCCACCTGGGGCATAAACTACAGAACCACAGTGCAGTCCTGTGGAAGCCACCATTACCAGAGCCACGACTGTAGGGGACAATGCTCTGAGGCAGGATGTTACCTAATATTACATCCATCTCTCAGTATCCCTGCTATGCACTAAAGCTAATTCACAGATGATAAGTGGCCACTACCAGTTCCCAGATCCTGGCAGAGACTACAAAAGAATCACAATAGCCAGATCCTGCAGGGACAGAATTTATCTATCTAATCCCAAAAGAAAGGTAAAAAACATTAGGCCAATATTACAAGTCCACATCCAGACCTGTAGAACGCATCTGACACCTGCTACAGGCCAGCAGCAGTATCCCAGCTCCTGACCACAGTCCAGAACTTACCATCCACAATCTCCCTCTTCCAGTGAGGTCTGTGTCCAGCTCTCAGTCTTCTAGATGGAGAGGTTGCGTGGCAGCCACCGGAGTCACAGCAGCTGCAGATGTCATCGGGCCCTTCCGCAACAGATCACCTGCAGAGACAGGACAGTGCCCGTGATTACAGCAAGGCCTCTATGTTTAATGTATCACCAATAAAGAAAACTGTAGACGTCCTTGGTGCACTAAAGTCATCTGCAAGAAGATGATCAGTTATGAATACAAGGCCACTACAGCCTGGGGTTGACCAAGCACTTCTAGAGGGCCCCACACACAGCACAATTTTCAGGCATTTTCTGAGCGATTTTACTGAATCACTCAGAAAATCCCTGAAAATACATGTAAATCGCTGTGTATATAGCCCACACAGCGATTTACATGCGCGCACCCGCCGTTCTGAATCTGGCAAAGATTCAGAACGGACGGGCTGTACAATTCAGAGCAGTTGCTCAGAAAGCTCCTGCTCATCTCCCGCATGTGTGGGCGCGGGCAGATGAGCAGGGCTGTTCTGAGCGACTGAAGCCCCGCTGAACGCCGCCCGCATGACACCGCCTTTGCACCTGAGAGGACGCACCGCCACCGCCGATGACGTCACACCGCCGGAGACCGCCGCCCCTCCTGATGACGCCGCGGGACAGAGAGGCTGTGATGCTGGACTCCGGAGTAGGTAAGTATATATTTTTTTTCCACTGTGCCACCAGTGTTTGGGGGGTGAATAACTGTCTCAGGGGTTAATTATTTAGCCCTGTGTGTCTGAAAACAGCCAGCCCTAAAAGCATCTGGCAGCAACACTATGCCACCAGCGTACTATCTTTTCATTATCTTTAATATCTATTTCATATCTCCGCCAATATATATATATATATATATATATATATATATATATATGTGTATATACACAGTGCAGTCTGATGGCATTGACAGTCGTGACAGATTTGAGATCTCCCGTGCTGAATCTCCCAATTTGAATCTCTGACACAAATCTCTCTGTATGTGGCTCATTGTCTGAAATGAGCCACAAGAGTGAAATCTCTTGTGCTGAATCTCCCGTTGTGTATCTCTGGCACACATCTCTCCGTATGTAGGGCCCTTAGGAACTGGGGGCATATCCCAGCCTCCTATCAGTCACAGTATTCATTAGGACAAATATCCTTAATCTCATGTGAAAAAAGATGGCTGGATGGCTTTGCTGCTCACATTACCATGTCTGTAGGAACAATCAGTCTCATTACTATGTAGTATAATATGGAGAGAAGGAACCCACAACATTTCATCTACTGCAGAGAAACCCATCACTTGATGTTGAGTGGTGAGACCATTATCAGTAGTCCAATTATCTGTACTTACAGGAATGCTCAGGTGACCTTATGGGAGATTACCAAGTAGCAGCTGAGCTGCCACACTCAGATCTAATGATCCATTAGTCCTCCATAAGTTCTCTCCAGGGCCTGGCCACTAGACAGAGTCAGATAATGATGTCACAACACTGAAGGAGATTATGTTCTGCTACAAATCAGGAGTTAGATAACTTTAAAACTTAGTAATGTTGGTACTAACCTGAGATCCCATCTCAGTGGCAAATGCCTTCCATAGCCCACCTACCCCGCCATCATGTATGGGGCTTGGTGCTCAAAGGGAGGGTAGGATAGGGTGTACAGTCCCATAACAGGTTTATGAGCCCCTCAAACCAATTATTTAGTGTCTTACGTCTAGAAACCTACAATCAACACACCGACACAGCCATTCTTGGGTGCTCTGCAGTTACACGTGACCCAATGGGACAATGCCTGGGTCTGCACTGGGCCAAACAGGACACACTTCCTATAGACATCCAGATTACCCCATCACCTGTAGGAAGCATCCTAACCTTGGGTAGTAGCAGTGGATGGACACTACGGCACCAGTACTCCGAGTAATGGGAGAGCTTATGTTGGAAGTGTATATAGGGGAAGAGCAGTGTATATTAGGGGAGGCAGTGTATATTAGGGGAGGCAGTGTATATTAGGGGAGGCAGTGTATATTAGGGGAGGCAGTGTATATTAGGGGAGCAGGGAGGCAGTGTATATTGGGCGGAGGGGAGCAGGGAGGCAGTGTATATTGGGGGGAGGTAAGCAGGGAGGCAGTGTATATTGGGGGAGGGGAGCGAGAAGGCAGCGTATATTGGGGGGAGGGGAGCAGGGAGGCAGCGTATATTGGGGGGAGGGGAGCAGGGAGGCAGCGTATATTGGGGGGAGGGGAGCGAGGAGGCAGCGTATATTGGGGGGAGGGGAGCAGGGAGGCAGCGTATATTGGGGGGAGGGGAGCAGGGAGGCAGCGTATATTGGGGGGAGGGGAGCAGGGAGGCAGCGTATATTGGGGGGAGGGGAGCGGGGAGGCAGCGTATATTGGGGGGAGGGGAGCAGGGAGGCAGCGTATATTGGGGGGAGGGGAGCAGGGAGGCAGCGTATATTGGGGGGAGGGGAGCAGGGAGGCAGCGTATATTGGGGGGAGGGGAGCAGGGAGGCAGCGTATATCGGGGGAGGGGAGAGAGAAGGCAGCGTATATTGGGGGGGGGGAGCAATGAGGCAGTGTATATTGGGGGGAGGCAGTGTATATTGGGAGGAGGCAGTGTATATTGGGAGGTAGGCAGTGTATATCGGGGGAGAGCAGTGTATATAGGGGGAGGTAGGCAGTGTATATTGGGAGGTAGGCAGTGTATATTGGGGGTGAGCAGTGTATATAGCGGGAGGTAGGCAGTGTATATTGGGGGGAGAGCAGTGTATATAGCGGGAGGTAGGCAGTGTATATTGGGGGAGAGCAGTGTATATTGGGGGGAGAGCAGTGTATATAGCGGGAGGTAGGCAGTGTATATTGGGGGGAGAGCAGTGTATATAGGGGGAGAGCAGTGTATATAGGGGGAGAGCAGTGTATATAGGGGGAGGTAGGCAGTGTATATAGGGGGAGGTAGGCAGTGTATATCGGGGGAGAGCAGTGTATATAGGGGGAGGTAGGCAGTGTATTTTGGGGGGAGAGCAGTGTATATAGCGGGAGGTAGGCAGTGTATATAGGGGGAGGTAGGCAGTGTATATAGGGGGAGGTAGGCAGTGTATATAGGGGGAGAGCAGTGTATATAGCGGAAGGTAGGAAGTGTATATTTGGGGGAGAGCAGTGTATATAGGGGGAGGTAGGCAGTGTATATTGGGGGTGAGCAGTGTATATAGCGGGAGGTAGGCAGTGTATATTGGGGGGAGAGCAGTGTATATAGCGGGAGGTAGGCAGTGTATATTGGGGGGAGAGCAGTGTATATAGGGGGAGGTAGGCAGTGTATATAGGGGGAGAGCAGTGTATATAGGGGGAGGTAGGCAGTGTATATAGGGGGAGGTAGGCAGTGTATATAGGGGGAGGTAGGCAGTGTATATAGGGGGAGGTAGGCAGTGTATATCGGGGGAGAGCAGTGTATATAGGGGGAGGTAGGCAGTGTATTTTGGGGGGAGAGCAGTGTATATAGCGGGAGGTAGGCAGTGTATATAGGGGGAGGTAGGCAGTGTATATAGGGGGAGGTAGGCAGTGTATATAGGGGGAGGTAGGCAGTGTATATAGGGGGAGAGCAGTGTATATAGCGGAAGGTAGGCAGTGTATATTTGGGGGAGAGCAGTGTATATAGGGGGAGGTAGGCAGTGTATATTGGGGGTGAGCAGTGTATATAGCGGGAGGTAGGCAGTGTATATTGGGGGGAGAGCAGTGTATATAGCGGGAGGTAGGCAGTGTATATTGGGGGGAGAGCAGTGTATATAGGGGGAGGTAGGCAGTGTATATAGGGGGAGAGCAGTGTATATAGGGGGAGGTAGGCAGTGTATATAGGGGGAGGTAGGCAGTGTATATAGGGGGAGGTAGGCAGTGTATATAGGGGGAGGTAGGCAGTGTATTTTGGGGGGAGAGCAGTGTATATAGCGGGAGGTAGGCAGTGTATATAGGGGGAGGTAGGCAGTGTATATAGGGGGAGAGCAGTGTATATAGGGGAGGTAGGCAGTGTATATAGGGGAGGTAGGCAGTGTATATAGGGGGAGGTAGGCAGTGTATATAGGGGGAGGTCAGTAGTGTATATTGTGGGAGGTCAGTGTATATAGGTGTGAGGCTGGCGAGACATGTGAGGCTGGCGAGACATGTGAGACATGTGAGGCTGGCGAGACATGTGAGACATGTGAGGCTGGCGAGACATGTGAGACATGTGAGGCTGGCGAGACATGTGAGACATGTGAGGCTGGCGAGACATGTGAGGCTGGCGAGACATGTGAGGCTGGCGAGACATGTGAGGCTGGCGAGACATGTGAGGCTGGCGAGACATGTGAGGCTGGCGAGACATGTGAGGCTGGCGAGACATGTGAGGCTGGCGAGACATGTGAGGCTGGCGAGACATGTGAGGCTGGCGAGACATGTGAGGCTGGCGAGACATGTGAGGCTGGCGAGACATGTGTGGCTGGCGAGACATGTGAGGCTGGCGAGACATGTGAGGCTGGCGAGACATGTGAGGCTGGCGAGACATGTGAGGCTGGCGAGACATGTGAGGCTGGCGAGACATGTGAGGCTGGCGAGACATGTGAGGCTGGCGAGACATGTGAGGCTGGCGAGACATGTGAGGCTGGCGAGACATGTGAGGCTGGCGAGACATGTGAGGCTGGCGAGACATGTGAGGCTGGCGAGACATGTGAGGCTGGCGAGACATGTGAGGCTGGCGAGACATGTGAGGCTGGCGAGACATGTGAGGCTGGCGAGACATGTGAGGCTGGCGAGACATGTGAGGCTGGCGAGACATGTGAGGCTGGCGAGACATGTGAGACATGTGAGGCTGGCGAGACATGTGAGGCTGGCGAGACATGTGAGACATGTGAGGCTGGTGAGACATGTGAGACATGTGAGGCTGGCGAG
The DNA here is from genome assembly GCF_055691185.1 of Crinia signifera. Taxonomy (NCBI): domain Eukaryota; kingdom Metazoa; phylum Chordata; class Amphibia; order Anura; family Myobatrachidae; genus Crinia; species Crinia signifera. The sequence goes on along the minus strand of NW_028142793.1, from coordinate 8,123 downwards.
ACATGTGAGACATGTGTGGCTGGCGAGACATGTGAGGCTGGCGAGACATGTGAGGCTGGCGAGACATGTGAGGCTGGCGAGACATGTGAGGCTGGCGAGACATGTGAGGCTGGCGAGACATGTGAGGCTGGCGAGACATGTGAGGCTGGCGAGACATGTGAGGCTGGCGAGACATGTGAGGCTGGCGAGACATGTGAGGCTGGCGAGACATGTGAGGCTGGCGAGACATGTGAGGCTGGCGAGACATGTGAGACATGTGTGGCTGGCGAGACATGTGTGGCTGGCGAGACATGTGTGGCTGGCGAGACATGTGTGGCTGGCGAGACATGTGAGGCTGGCGAGACATGTGAGGCTGGCGAGACATGTGAGGCTGGCGAGACATGTGAGGCTGGCGAGACATGTGAGGCTGGCGAGACATGTGAGGCTGGCGAGACATGTGAGGCTGGCGAGACATTGTGAGGCTGGCGAGACATGTGAGGCTGGCGAGACATGTGAGGCTGGCGAGACATGTGAGGCTGGCGAGACATGTGAGGCTGGCGAGACATGTGAGGCTGGCAAAACATGTGAGGCTGGCGAGACATGTGAGACATGTGTGGCTGGCGAGACATGTGTGGCTGGCGAGACATGTGAGGCTGGCGAGACATGTGAGGCTGGCGAGACATGTGAGACATGTGAGGCTGGCGAGACATGTGAGACATGTGAGGCTGGCGAGACATGTGAGGCTGGCGAGACATGTGAGGCTGGCGAGACATGTGAGGCTGGCGAGACATGTGAGGCTGGCGAGACATGTGAGACATGTGAGGCTGGCGAGACATGTGAGGCTGGCGAGACATGTGAGACATGTGAGGCTGGCGAGACATGTGAGGCTGGCGAGACATGTGAGGCTGGCGAGACATGTGAGACATGTGAGGCTGGCGAGACATGTGAGGCTGGCGAGGACATGTGAGACATGTGAGGCTGGCGAGACATGTGAGGCTGGCGAGACATGTGAGGCTGGCGAGACATGTGAGGCTGGCGAGACATGTGAGGCTGGCGAGACATGTGAGGCTGGCGAGACATGTGAGACATGTGAGGCTGGCGAGACATGTGAGGCTGGCGAGACATGTGAGGCTGGCGAGACATGTGAGACATGTGAGGCTGGCGAGACATGTGAGACATGTGAGGCTGGCGAGACAAGTGAGGCTGGCGAGACATGTGAGGCTGGCGAGACATGTGAGGCTGGCGAGACAAGTGAGGCTGGCGAGACATGTGAGGCTGGCGAGACATGTGAGGCTGGCGAGACATGTGAGGCTGGCGAGACATGTGAGGCTGGCGAGACATGTGAGGCTGGCGAGACATGTGAGGCTGGCGAGACATGTGAGGCTGGCGAGACATGTGAGGCTGGCGAGACATGTGAGACATGTGAGGCTGGCGAGACATGTGAGGCTGGCGAGACATGTGAGACATGTGAGGCTTGGCGAGACAAGTGAGACTGGCGAGACATGTGAGACATGTGAGGCTGGCGAGACATGTGAGACATGTGAGGCTGGCGAGACATGTGAGACATGTGAGGCTGGCGAGACATGTGAGACATGTGAGGCTGGCGAGACATGTGAGGCTGGCGAGACATGTGAGACATGTGAGGCTGGCGAGACATGTGAGACATGTGAGGCTGGCGAGACATGTGAGGCTGGCGAGACATGTGAGACATGTGAGGCTGGCGAGACATGTGAGACATGTGAGGCTGGCGAGACATGTGAGACATGTGAGGCTGGTGAGACATGTGAGGCTGGCGAGACATGTGAGACATGTGAGGCTGGCGAGACATGTGAGACATGTGAGGCTGGCGAGACATGTGAGGCTGGCGAGACATGTGAGACATGTGATTCTGGCGAGACTGGCGAGACATGTGAGGCTGGCGAGACATGTGAGGCTGGCGAGACATGTGAGGCTGGCGAGACATGTGAGGCTGGCGAGACATGTGAGGCTGGCGAGACATGTGAGGCTGGCGAGACATGTGATTCTGGCGAGACATGTGAGACATGTGATTCTGGCGAGACATGTGAGACATGTGATTCTGGCGAGACTGGCGAGACATGTGAGACATGTGAGACATGTGAGACATGTGAGGCTGGCGAGACATGTGAGGCTGGCGAGACATGTGAGGCTGGCGAGACATGTGAGGCTTGCGAGACATGTGAGGCTGGCGAGACATGTGAGGCTGGCGAGACATGTGAGGCTGGCGAGACATGTGAGGCTGGCGAGACATGTGAGGCTGGCGAGACATGTGAGGCTGGCGAGACATGTGAGGCTGGCGAGACATGTGAGGCTGGCGAGACATGTGAGGCTGGCGAGACATGTGAGGCTGGCGAGACATGTGAGGCTGGCGAGACATGTGAGGCTGGCGAGACATGTGAGGCTGGCGAGACATGTGAGGCTGGCGAGACATGTGAGGCTGGCGAGACATGTGAGGCTGGCGAGACATGTGAGGCTGGCGAGACATGTGAGGCTGGCGAGGACATGTGAGGCTGGCGAGACATGTGAGGCTGGCGAGACATGTGAGGCTGGCGAGACATGTGAGGCTGGCGAGACATGTGAGGCTGGCGAGACATGTGAGGCTGGCGAGACATGTGAGGCTGGCGAGACATGTGAGACATGTGAGGCTGGCGAGACATGTGAGGCTGGCGAGACATGTGAGACATGTGAGGCTGGCGAGACATGTGAGGCTGGCGAGACATGTGAGACATGTGAGGCTGGCGAGACATGTGAGACATGTGAGGCTGGCGAGACATGTGAGACATGTGAGGCTGGCGAGACATGTGAGACATGTGAGGCTGGCGAGACATGTGAGACATGTGAGGCTGGCGAGACATGTGAGGCTGGCGAGGACATGTGAGGCTGGCGAGACGTGTGAGGCTGGCGAGACGTGTGAGGCTGCGAGACGTGTGAGGCTGGCGAGACATGTGAGACATGTGAGGCTGGCGAGACATGTGAGACATGTGAGGCTGGCGAGACATGTGAGACATGTGAGGCTGGCGAGACATGTGAGGCTGGCGAGACATGTGAGGCTGGCGAGACGTGTGAGGCTGGCGAGACGTGTGAGGCTGGCGAGACGTGTGAGGCTGGCGAGACGTGTGAGGCTGGCGAGACGTGTGAGGCTGGCGAGACGTGTGAGGCTGGCGAGACGTGTGAGGCTGGCGAGACATGTGAGACATGTGAGGCTGGCGAGACATGTGAGACATGCGAGGCTGGCGAGACATGTGAGGCTGGCGAGACATGTGAGACATGTGAGGCTGGCGAGACATGTGAGACATGTGAGGCTGGCGAGACATGCGAGGACATGTGAGGCTGGCGAGACATGCGAGACATGTGAGGCTGGCGAGACATGTGAGGCTGGCGAGACATGTGAGGCTGGCGAGACATGTGAGACATGTGAGGCTGGCGAGACATGTGAGACATGTGAGGCTGGCGAGACATGTGAGACATGTGAGGCTGGCGAGACATGCGAGACATGTGAGGCTGGCGAGACGTGTGAGGCTGGCGAGACGTGTGAGGCTGGCGAGACGTGTGAGGCTGGCGAGACGTGTGAGGCTGGCGAGACGTGTGAGGCTGGCGAGACGTGTGAGGCTGGCGAGACGTGTGAGGCTGGCGAGACGTGTGAGGCTGGCGAGACGTGTGAGGCTGGCGAGACGTGTGAGGCTGGCGAGACGTGTGAGGCTGGCGAGACGTGTGAGGCTGGCGAGACGTGTGAGGCTGGCGAGACGTGTTAGGCTGGCGAGACGTGTTAGGCTGGCGAGACATGTGAGGCTGGCGAGACATGTGAGACATGTGAGGCTGGCGAGACATGTGAGACATGTGAGGCTGGCGAGACATGTGAGACGTGTGAGGCTGGCGAGACATGTGAGACGTGTGAGGCTGGCGAGACGTGTGAGGCTGGCGAGACGTGTGAGGCTGGCGAGACGTGTGAGGCTGGCGAGACGTGTGAGGCTGGCGAGACGTGTGAGGCTGGCGAGACGTGTGAGGCTGGCGAGACGTGTGAGGCTGGCGAGACGTGTGAGGCTGGCGAGACGTGTGAGGCTGGCGAGACGTGTGAGGCTGGCGAGACGTGTGAGGCTGGCGAGACGTGTGAGGCTGGCGAGACGTGTGAGGCTGGCGAGACGTGTGAGGCTGGCGAGACGTGTGAGGCTGGCGAGACGTGTGGAGGCTGGCGAGACATGTGAGGCTGGCGAGACATGTGAGACATGTGAGGCTGGCGAGACATGTGAGACATGTGAGGCTGGCGAGACATGTGAGACATGTGAGGCTGGCGAGACATGTGAGACATGTGAGGCTGGCGAGACATGTGAGACATGTGAGGCTGGCGAGACGTGTGAGGCTGGCGAGACGTGTGAGGCTGGCGAGACGTGTGAGGCTGGCGAGACATGTGAGGCTGGCGAGACATGTGAGACATGTGAGGCTGGCGAGACATGTGAGACATGTGAGGCTGGCGAGACATGTGAGACATGTGAGGCTGGCGAGACATGTGAGACATGTGAGGCTGGCGAGACATGTGAGACATGTGAGGCTGGCGAGACGTGTGAGGCTGGCGAGACGTGTGAGGCTGGCGAGACGTGTGAGGCTGGCGAGACATGTGAGGCTGGCGAGACATGTGAGGCTGGCGAGACATGTGAGGCTGGCGAGACATGTGAGGCTGGCGAGACATGTGAGACATGTGAGGCTGGCGAGACATGTGAGACATGTGAGGCTGGCGAGACATGTGAGACATGTGAGGCTGGCGAGACATGTGAGACAGGCGAGACGTGTGAGGCTGGCGAGACGTGTGAGGCTGGCGAGACGTGTGAGGCTGGCGAGACGTGTGAGGCTGGCGAGACGTGTGAGGCTGGCGAGACGTGTGAGGCTGGCGAGACGTGTGAGGCTGGCGAGACGTGTGAGGCTGGCGAGACGTGTGAGGCTGGCGAGACGTGTGAGGCTGGCGAGACGTGTGAGGCTGGCGAGACGTGTGAGGCTGGCGAGACGTGTGAGGCTGGCGAGACATGTGAGGCTGGCGAGACATGTGAGGCTGGCGAGACATGTGAGGCTGGCGAGACATGTGAGACATGTGAGGCTGGCGAGACATGTGAGACATTGTGAGGCTGGCGAGACATGTGAGACATGTGAGGCTGGCGAGACATGTGAGACATGTGAGGCTGGCGAGACATGTGAGACATGTGAGGCTGGCGAGACATGTGAGACATGTGAGGCTAGCGAGACATGTGAGACATGTGAGGCTGGCGAGACATGTGAGACATGTGAGGCTAGCGAGACATGTGAGACATGTGAGGCTGGCGAGACATGTGAGACATGTGAGGCTGGCGAGACATGTGAGGCTGGCGAGACGTGTGAGGCTGGCGAGACGTGTGAGGCTGGCGAGACGTGTGAGGCTGGCGAGACGTGTGAGGCTGGCGAGACGTGTGAGGCTGGCGAGACGTGTGAGGCTGGCGAGACGTGTGAGGCTGGCGAGACGTGTGAGGCTGGCGAGACGTGTGAGGCTGGCGAGACGTGTGAGGCTGGCGAGACGTGTGAGGCTGGCGAGACGTGTGAGGCTGGCGAGACATGTGAGGCTGGCGAGACGTGTGAGGCTGGCGAGACATGTGAGACATGTGAGGCTGGCGAGACGTGTGAGGCTGGCGAGACGTGTGAGGCTGGCGAGACGTGTGAGGCTGGCGAGACGTGTGAGGCTGGCGAGACGTGTGAGGCTGGCGAGACGTGTGAGGCTGGCGAGACGTGTGAGGCTGGCGAGACATGTGAGGCTGGCGAGACATGTGAGGCTGGCGAGACATGTGAGGCTGGCGAGACATGTGAGACGTGTGATGCTGGCGAGACGTGTGAGGCTGGCGAGACGTGTGAGGCTGGCGAGACGTGTGAGGCTGGCGAGACGTGTGAGGCTGGCGAGACGTGTGAGGCTGGCGAGACGTGTGAGGCTGGCGAGACGTGTGAGGCTGGCGAGACGTGTGAGGCTGGCGAGACGTGTGAGGCTGGCGAGACGTGTGAGGCTGGCGAGACATGTGAGGCTGGCGAGACATGTGAGGCTGGCGAGACATGTGAGGCTGGCGAGAACATGTGGAGACGTGTGAGGCTGGCGAGACGTGTGAGGCTGGCGAGACGTGTGAGGCTGGCGAGACGTGTGAGGCTGGCGAGACGTGTGAGGCTGGCGAGACGTGTGAGGCTGGCGAGACGTGTGAGGCTGGCGAGACGTGTGAGGCTGGCGAGACGTGTGAGGCTGGCGAGACGTGTGAGGCTGGCGAGACGTGTGAGGCTGGCGAGACATGTGAGGCTGGCGAGACATGTGAGGCTGGCGAGACATGTGAGGCTGGCGAGGTGTGAGGCTGGCGAGACGTGTGAGGCTGGCGAGACGTGTGAGGCTGGCGAGACGTGTGAGGCTGGCGAGACGTGTGAGGCTGGCGAGACGTGTGAGGCTGGCGAGACGTGTGAGGCTGGCGAGACGTGTGAGGCTGGCGAGACGTGTGAGGCTGGCGAGACGTGTGAGGCTGGCGAGACGTGTGAGGCTGGCGAGACGTGTGAGGCTGGCGAGACATGGAGAAGTGTGAGCATGTGAGGGCTGGCGAGACATGTGAGGCTGGCGAGACATGTGAGGCTGGCGAGACATGTGAGACATGTGAGGCTGGCGAGACATGTGAGGCTGGCGAGACGTTTGAGACATGTGAGGCTGGCGAGACATGTGAGGCTGGCGAGACATGTGAAGACATGTGAGGCTGGCGAGACATTGATACATGAGGCTGGCGAGACATGGACTGTGAGGCTGGCGAGACATGTGAGAATGTGAGGCTGGCGAGGGCATACATGTGAGGCTGGCGAGACATGTGAGACATGTGAGGCTGGCGAGACATGTGAGGCTGGCGAGACATGTGAGACATGTGAGGCTGGCGAGACATGTGAGGCTGGCGAGACATGTGAGGCTGGCGAGACATGTGAGACATGTGAGGCTGGCGAGACATGTGAGGCTGGCGAGACATGTGAGGCTGGCGAGACATGTGAGGCTGGCGAGACATGTGAGGCTAGCGAGACGGCGATGTGAGGCTGGCGAGACATGTGAGACATGTGAGGCTGGCGAGACATGTGAGACATGTGAGGCTGGCGAGACATGTGAGACATGTGAGGCTGGCGAGACATGTGAGGCTGGCGAGAAAGTGGAAACTATGGCTGAGACATGTGAGGCTGGCGAGACATGTGAGACATGTGAGGCTGGCGAGACATGTGAGGCTGGCGAGACATGTGAGCGACATGTGAGGCTGGCGAGACATGTGAGGCTGGCGAGACATGTGAGACATGTGAGGCTGGCGAGACATGTGAGGCTGGCGAGACATGTGAGGCTAGGCGAGACATGTGAGCTGGCGAGACATGTGAGGCTGGCGAGACATGTGAGGCTGGCGAGACATGTGAGGCTGGCGAGACATGTGAGGCTGATGTAAGGCTGGCGAGACATGTGAGGCTGGCGAGACATGTGAGAGACATGTGAGGCTGGCGAGACATGTGAGGCTGGCGAGACATGTGAGGCTGGCGAGACATGTGAGGCTGGCGAGACATGTGAGGCTGGCGAGACATGTGAGGCTGGCGAGACATGTGAGGCTGGCGAGACATGTGAGGCTGGCGAGACATGTGAGGCTGGCGAGACATGTGAGGCTGGCGAGACATGTGAGGCTGGCGAGACATGTGAGGCTGGCGAGACATGTGAGACATGTGAGCTGGCGAGACATGTGAGGCTGGCGAGACATGTGAGACATGTGAGGCTGGCGAGACATGTGAGGCTGGCGAGACATGTGAGGCTGGCGAGACATGTGAGGCTGGCGAGACATGTGAGGCTGGCGAGACATGTGAGGCTGGCGAGACATGTGAGGCTGGCGAGACATGTGAGCTGGGACATGTGAGGCTGGCGAGACATGTGAGGCTGGCGAGACATGTGAGGCTGGCGAGACATGTGAGGCTGGCGAGACATGTGGAGGACATGTGAGGCTGGCGAGACATGTGAGGCTGGCGAGACATGTGAGACATGTGAGGCTTGCGAGACATGTGAGGCTGGCGAGACATGTGAGACATGTGAGGCTGGCGAGACATGTGACAGGAGGCTACATGCTGCAGCTGGCGAG
>NW_028142792.1:0-27885 GCF_055691185.1 Crinia signifera | reverse complement strand
TAAATCTGCATTTTCAGCCTTCTAGCTCTTTTCGTTAAGGAGATATTGCAAAGCATTTGGAAAAAATGTCAACGCGGTTTTCTCTAAGGCGGAATGAGCTGGGGCCGATTTTTCAAAGCTATCTTGTTCACACAATGCCTACAAGTCTAAATCTGCATTTTCAGCCTTCTAGCTCTTTTCGTTAAGGAGATATTGCAAGGCATTTGGAAAAAATGTCAACGCGGTTTTCTCTAAGGCTGAATAAGCTGGGGCCGATTTTTCAACGTTATCTTGTTCACACAATGCCTACAAGTCTAAATCTGCATTTTCAGCCTTCTAGCTCTTTTCGTTAAGGAGATATTGCAAAGCATTTGGAAAAAATGTCAACGCGGTTTTCTCTAAGGCGGAATAAGCTGGGGCCGATTTTTCAACGTTATCTTGTTCACACAATGCCTACAAGTCTAAATCTGCATTTTCAGCCTTCTAGCTCTTTTCGTTAAGGAGATATTGCAAAGCATTTGGAAAAAATGTCAACGCGGTTTTCTCTAAGGCGGAATAAGCTGGGGCCGATTTTTCAACGCTATCTTGTTCACACAATGCCTACAAGTCTAAATCTGCATTTTCAGCCTTCCAGCTCTTTTCGTTAAGGAGATATTGCAAAGCATTTGGAAAAAATGTCAACGCGGTTTTCTCTAAGGCGGAATAAGCTGGGGCCGATTTTTCAACGTTATCTTGTTCACACAATGCCTACAAGTCTAAATCTGCATTTTCAGCCTTCTAGCTCTTTTCGTTAAGGAGATATTGCAAAGGCATTTGGAAAAAATGTCAACGCGGTTTTCTCTAAGGCTGAATAAGCTGGGGCCGATTTTTCAACGTTATCTTGTTCACACAATGCCTACAAGTCTAAATCTGCATTTTCAGCCTTCTAGCTCTTTTCGTTAAGGAGATATTGCAAAGCATTTGGAAAAAATGTCAACGCGGTTTTCTCTAAGGCGGAATAAGCTGGGGCCGATTTTTCAACGTTATCTTGTTCACACAATGCCTACAAGTCTAAATCTGCATTTTCAGCCTTCTAGCTCTTTTCGTTAAGGAGATATTGCAAAGCATTTGGAAAAAATGTCAACGCGGTTTTCTCTAAGGCGGAATAAGCTGGGGCCGATTTTTCAACGCTATCTTGTTCACACAATGCCTACAAGTCTAAATCTGCATTTTCAGCCTTCCAGCTCTTTTCGTTAAGGAGATATTGCAAAGCATTTGGAAAAAATGTCAACGCGGTTTTCTCTAAGGCGGAATAAGCTGGGGCCGATTTTTCAACGTTATCTTGTTCACACAATGCCTACAAGTCTAAATCTGCATTTTCAGCCTTCTAGCTCTTTTCGTTAAGGAGATATTGCAAGGCATTTGGAAAAAATGTCAACGCGGTTTTCTCTAAGGCTGAATAAGCTGGGGCCGATTTTTCAACGTTATCTTGTTCACACAATGCCTACAAGTCTAAATCTGCATTTTCAGCCTTCCAGCTCTTTTCGTTAAGGAGATATTGCAAAGCATTTGGAAAAAATGTCAACGCGGTTTTCTCTAAGGCGGAATAAGCTGGGGCCGATTTTTCAACGTTATCTTGTTCACACAATGCCTACAAGTCTAAATCTGCATTTTCAGCCTTCTAGCTCTTTTCGTTAAGGAGATATTGCAAAGCATTTGGAAAAAATGTCAACGCGGTTTTCTCTAAGGCGGAATGAGCTGGGGCCGATTTTTCAAAGCTATCTTGTTCACACAATGCCTACAAGTCTAAATATGCATTTTCAGCCTTCCAGCTCTTTTCGTTAAGGAGATATTGCAAAGCATTTGGAAAAAATGTCAACGCGGTTTTCTCTAAGGCGGAATAAGCTGGGGCCGATTTTTCAACGCTATCTTGTTCACACAATGCCTACAAGTCTAAATCTGCATTTTCAGCCTTCCAGCTCTTTTCGTTAAGGAGATATTGCAAAGCATTTGGAAAAAATGTCAACGCGGTTTTCTCTAAGGCGGAATAAGCTGGGGCCGATTTTTCAACGTTATCTTGTTCACACAATGCCTACAAGTCTAAATCTGCATTTTCAGCCTTCTAGCTCTTTTCGTTAAGGAGATATTGCAAGGCATTTGGAAAAAATGTCAACGCGGTTTTCTCTAAGGCTGAATAAGCTGGGGCCGATTTTTCAACGTTATCTTGTTCACACAATGCCTACAAGTCTAAATCTGCATTTTCAGCCTTCCAGCTCTTTTCGTTAAGGAGATATTGCAAAGCATTTGGAAAAAATGTCAACGCGGTTTTCTCTAAGGCGGAATAAGCTGGGGCCGATTTTTCAACGTTATCTTGTTCACACAATGCCTACAAGTCTAAATCTGCATTTTCAGCCTTCTAGCTCTTTTCGTTAAGGAGATATTGCAAAGCATTTGGAAAAAATGTCAACGCGGTTTTCTCTAAGGCGGAATGAGCTGGGGCCGATTTTTCAAAGCTATCTTGTTCACACAATGCCTACAAGTCTAAATCTGCATTTTCAGCCTTCTAGCTCTTTTCGTTAAGGAGATATTGCAAGGCATTTGGAAAAAATGTCAACGCGGTTTTCTCTAAGGCTGAATAAGCTGGGGCCGATTTTTCAACGTTATCTTGTTCACACAATGCCTACAAGTCTAAATCTGCATTTTCAGCCTTCTAGCTCTTTTCGTTAAGGAGATATTGCAAAGCATTTGGAAAAAATGTCAACGCGGTTTTCTCTAAGGCGGAATAAGCTGGGGCCGATTTTTCAACGTTATCTTGTTCACACAATGCCTACAAGTCTAAATCTGCATTTTCAGCCTTCTAGCTCTTTTCGTTAAGGAGATATTGCAAGGCATTTGGAAAAAATGTCAACGCGGTTTTCTCTAAGGCTGAATAAGCTGGGGCCGATTTTTCAACGTTATCTTGTTCACACAATGCCTACAAGTCTAAATCTGCATTTTCAGCCTTCCAGCTCTTTTCGTTAAGGAGATATTGCAAAGCATTTGGAAAAAATGTCAACGCGGTTTTCTCTAAGGCGGAATAAGCTGGGGCCGATTTTTCAACGTTATCTTGTTCACACAATGCCTACAAGTCTAAATCTGCATTTTCAGCCTTCTAGCTCTTTTCGTTAAGGAGATATTGCAAAGCATTTGGAAAAAATGTCAACGCGGTTTTCTCTAAGGCGGAATGAGCTGGGGCCGATTTTTCAAAGCTATCTTGTTCACACAATGCCTACAAGTCTAAATCTGCATTTTCAGCCTTCTAGCTCTTTTCGTTAAGGAGATATTGCAAGGCATTTGGAAAAAATGTCAACGCGGTTTTCTCTAAGGCTGAATAAGCTGGGGCCGATTTTTCAACGTTATCTTGTTCACACAATGCCTACAAGTCTAAATCTGCATTTTCAGCCTTCTAGCTCTTTTCGTTAAGGAGATATTGCAAAGCATTTGGAAAAAATGTCAACGCGGTTTTCTCTAAGGCGGAATAAGCTGGGGCCGATTTTTCAACGTTATCTTGTTCACACAATGCCTACAAGTCTAAATCTGCATTTTCAGCCTTCTAGCTCTTTTCGTTAAGGAGATATTGCAAAGCATTTGGAAAAAATGTCAACGCGGTTTTCTCTAAGGCGGAATAAGCTGGGGCCGATTTTTCAACGCTATCTTGTTCACACAATGCCTACAAGTCTAAATCTGCATTTTCAGCCTTCCAGCTCTTTTCGTTAAGGAGATATTGCAAAGCATTTGGAAAAAATGTCAACGCGGTTTTCTCTAAGGCGGAATAAGCTGGGGCCGATTTTTCAACGTTATCTTGTTCACACAATGCCTACAAGTCTAAATCTGCATTTTCAGCCTTCTAGCTCTTTTCGTTAAGGAGATATTGCAAGGCATTTGGAAAAAATGTCAACGCGGTTTTCTCTAAGGCTGAATAAGCTGGGGCCGATTTTTCAACGTTATCTTGTTCACACAATGCCTACAAGTCTAAATCTGCATTTTCAGCCTTCTAGCTCTTTTCGTTAAGGAGATATTGCAAAGCATTTGGAAAAAATGTCAACGCGGTTTTCTCTAAGGCGGAATAAGCTGGGGCCGATTTTTCAACGTTATCTTGTTCACACAATGCCTACAAGTCTAAATCTGCATTTTCAGCCTTCTAGCTCTTTTCGTTAAGGAGATATTGCAAAGCATTTGGAAAAAATGTCAACGCGGTTTTCTCTAAGGCGGAATAAGCTGGGGCCGATTTTTCAACGCTATCTTGTTCACACAATGCCTACAAGTCTAAATCTGCATTTTCAGCCTTCCAGCTCTTTTCGTTAAGGAGATATTGCAAAGCATTTGGAAAAAATGTCAACGCGGTTTTCTCTAAGGCGGAATAAGCTGGGGCCGATTTTTCAACGTTATCTTGTTCACACAATGCCTACAAGTCTAAATCTGCATTTTCAGCCTTCTAGCTCTTTTCGTTAAGGAGATATTGCAAGGCATTTGGAAAAAATGTCAACGCGGTTTTCTCTAAGGCTGAATAAGCTGGGGCCGATTTTTCAACGTTATCTTGTTCACACAATGCCTACAAGTCTAAATCTGCATTTTCAGCCTTCCAGCTCTTTTCGTTAAGGAGATATTGCAAAGCATTTGGAAAAAATGTCAACGCGGTTTTCTCTAAGGCGGAATAAGCTGGGGCCGATTTTTCAACGTTATCTTGTTCACACAATGCCTACAAGTCTAAATCTGCATTTTCAGCCTTCTAGCTCTTTTCGTTAAGGAGATATTGCAAAGCATTTGGAAAAAATGTCAACGCGGTTTTCTCTAAGGCGGAATGAGCTGGGGCCGATTTTTCAAAGCTATCTTGTTCACACAATGCCTACAAGTCTAAATATGCATTTTCAGCCTTCCAGCTCTTTTCGTTAAGGAGATATTGCAAAGCATTTGGAAAAAATGTCAACGCGGTTTTCTCTAAGGCGGAATAAGCTGGGGCCGATTTTTCAACGCTATCTTGTTCACACAATGCCTACAAGTCTAAATCTGCATTTTCAGCCTTCCAGCTCTTTTCGTTAAGGAGATATTGCAAAGCATTTGGAAAAAATGTCAACGCGGTTTTCTCTAAGGCGGAATAAGCTGGGGCCGATTTTTCAACGTTATCTTGTTCACACAATGCCTACAAGTCTAAATCTGCATTTTCAGCCTTCTAGCTCTTTTCGTTAAGGAGATATTGCAAGGCATTTGGAAAAAATGTCAACGCGGTTTTCTCTAAGGCTGAATAAGCTGGGGCCGATTTTTCAACGTTATCTTGTTCACACAATGCCTACAAGTCTAAATCTGCATTTTCAGCCTTCTAGCTCTTTTCGTTAAGGAGATATTGCAAAGCATTTGGAAAAAATGTCAACGCGGTTTTCTCTAAGGCGGAATAAGCTGGGGCCGATTTTTCAACGTTATCTTGTTCACACAATGCCTACAAGTCTAAATCTGCATTTTCAGCCTTCTAGCTCTTTTCGTTAAGGAGATATTGCAAAGCATTTGGAAAAAATGTCAACGCGGTTTTCTCTAAGGCGGAATAAGCTGGGGCCGATTTTTCAACGTTATCTTGTTCACACAATGCCTACAAGTCTAAATCTGCATTTTCAGCCTTCTAGCTCTTTTCGTTAAGGAGATATTGCAAGGCATTTGGAAAAAATGTCAACGCGGTTTTCTCTAAGGCTGAATAAGCTGGGGCCGATTTTTCAACGTTATCTTGTTCACACAATGCCTACAAGTCTAAATCTGCATTTTCAGCCTTCTAGCTCTTTTCGTTAAGGAGATATTGCAAAGCATTTGGAAAAAATGTCAACGCGGTTTTCTCTAAGGCGGAATAAGCTGGGGCCGATTTTTCAACGTTATCTTGTTCACACAATGCCTACAAGTCTAAATCTGCATTTTCAGCCTTCTAGCTCTTTTCGTTAAGGAGATATTGCAAAGCATTTGGAAAAAATGTCAACGCGGTTTTCTCTAAGGCGGAATGAGCTGGGGCCGATTTTTCAACGCTATCTTGTTCACACAATGCCTACAAGTCTAAATCTGCATTTTCAGCCTTCCAGCTCTTTTCGTTAAGGAGATATTGCAAAGCATTTGGAAAAAATGTCAACGCGGTTTTCTCTAAGGCGGAATAAGCTGGGGCCGATTTTTCAACGCTATCTTGTTCACACAATGCCTACAAGTCTAAATCTGCATTTTCAGCCTTCCAGCTCTTTTCGTTAAGGAGATATTGCAAAGCATTTGGAAAAAATGTCAACGCGGTTTTCTCTAAGGCGGAATAAGCTGGGGCCGATTTTTCAACGTTATCTTGTTCACACAATGCCTACAAGTCTAAATCTGCATTTTCAGCCTTCTAGCTCTTTTCGTTAAGGAGATATTGCAAGGCATTTGGAAAAAATGTCAACGCGGTTTTCTCTAAGGCTGAATAAGCTGGGGCCGATTTTTCAACGTTATCTTGTTCACACAATGCCTACAAGTCTAAATCTGCATTTTCAGCCTTCTAGCTCTTTTCGTTAAGGAGATATTGCAAGGCATTTGGAAAAAATGTCAACGCGGTTTTCTCTAAGGCGGAATAAGCTGGGGCCGATTTTTCAACGTTATCTTGTTCACACAATGCCTACAAGTCTAAATCTGCATTTTCAGCCTTCCAGCTCTTTTCGTTAAGGAGATATTGCAAAGCATTTGGAAAAAATGTCAACGCGGTTTTCTCTAAGGCGGAATAAGCTGGGGCCGATTTTTCAACGTTATCTTGTTCACACAATGCCTACAAGTCTAAATCTGCATTTTCAGCCTTCTAGCTCTTTTCGTTAAGGAGATATTGCAAAGCATTTGGAAAAAATGTCAACGCGGTTTTCTCTAAGGCGGAATGAGCTGGGGCCGATTTTTCAAAGCTATCTTGTTCACACAATGCCTACAAGTCTAAATATGCATTTTCAGCCTTCCAGCTCTTTTCGTTAAGGAGATATTGCAAAGCATTTGGAAAAAATGTCAACGCGGTTTTCTCTAAGGCGGAATAAGCTGGGGCCGATTTTTCAACGCTATCTTGTTCACACAATGCCTACAAGTCTAAATCTGCATTTTCAGCCTTCCAGCTCTTTTCGTTAAGGAGATATTGCAAAGCATTTGGAAAAAATGTCAACGCGGTTTTCTCTAAGGCGGAATAAGCTGGGGCCGATTTTTCAACGTTATCTTGTTCACACAATGCCTACAAGTCTAAATCTGCATTTTCAGCCTTCTAGCTCTTTTCGTTAAGGAGATATTGCAAGGCATTTGGAAAAAATGTCAACGCGGTTTTCTCTAAGGCTGAATAAGCTGGGGCCGATTTTTCAACGTTATCTTGTTCACACAATGCCTACAAGTCTAAATCTGCATTTTCAGCCTTCTAGCTCTTTTCGTTAAGGAGATATTGCAAAGCATTTGGAAAAAATGTCAACGCGGTTTTCTCTAAGGCGGAATAAGCTGGGGCCGATTTTTCAACGTTATCTTGTTCACACAATGCCTACAAGTCTAAATCTGCATTTTCAGCCTTCTAGCTCTTTTCGTTAAGGAGATATTGCAAAGCATTTGGAAAAAATGTCAACGCGGTTTTCTCTAAGGCGGAATAAGCTGGGGCCGATTTTTCAACGCTATCTTGTTCACACAATGCCTACAAGTCTAAATCTGCATTTTCAGCCTTCCAGCTCTTTTCGTTAAGGAGATATTGCAAAGCATTTGGAAAAAATGTCAACGCGGTTTTCTCTAAGGCGGAATAAGCTGGGGCCGATTTTTCAACGTTATCTTGTTCACACAATGCCTACAAGTCTAAATCTGCATTTTCAGCCTTCCAGCTCTTTTCGTTAAGGAGATATTGCAAAGCATTTGGAAAAAATGTCAACGCGGTTTTCTCTAAGGCGGAATAAGCTGGGGCCGATTTTTCAACGCTATCTTGTTCACACAATGCCTACAAGTCTAAATCTGCATTTTCAGCCTTCCAGCTCTTTTCGTTAAGGAGATATTGCAAAGCATTTGGAAAAAATGTCAACGCGGTTTTCTCTAAGGCGGAATAAGCTGGGGCCGATTTTTCAACGTTATCTTGTTCACACAATGCCTACAAGTCTAAATCTGCATTTTCAGCCTTCTAGCTCTTTTCGTTAAGGAGATATTGCAAGGCATTTGGAAAAAATGTCAACGCGGTTTTCTCTAAGGCGGAATAAGCTGGGGCCGATTTTTCAACGTTATCTTGTTCACACAATGCCTACAAGTCTAAATCTGCATTTTCAGCCTTCCAGCTCTTTTCGTTAAGGAGATATTGCAAAGCATTTGGAAAAAATGTCAACGCGGTTTTCTCTAAGGCGGAATAAGCTGGGGCCGATTTTTCAACGTTATCTTGTTCACACAATGCCTACAAGTCTAAATCTGCATTTTCAGCCTTCTAGCTCTTTTCGTTAAGGAGATATTGCAAAGCATTTGGAAAAAATGTCAACGCGGTTTTCTCTAAGGCGGAATGAGCTGGGGCCGATTTTTCAAAGCTATCTTGTTCACACAATGCCTACAAGTCTAAATATGCATTTTCAGCCTTCCAGCTCTTTTCGTTAAGGAGATATTGCAAAGCATTTGGAAAAAATGTCAACGCGGTTTTCTCTAAGGCGGAATAAGCTGGGGCCGATTTTTCAACGCTATCTTGTTCACACAATGCCTACAAGTCTAAATCTGCATTTTCAGCCTTCCAGCTCTTTTCGTTAAGGAGATATTGCAAAGCATTTGGAAAAAATGTCAACGCGGTTTTCTCTAAGGCGGAATAAGCTGGGGCCGATTTTTCAACGTTATCTTGTTCACACAATGCCTACAAGTCTAAATCTGCATTTTCAGCCTTCTAGCTCTTTTCGTTAAGGAGATATTGCAAGGCATTTGGAAAAAATGTCAACGCGGTTTTCTCTAAGGCTGAATAAGCTGGGGCCGATTTTTCAACGTTATCTTGTTCACACAATGCCTACAAGTCTAAATCTGCATTTTCAGCCTTCTAGCTCTTTTCGTTAAGGAGATATTGCAAAGCATTTGGAAAAAATGTCAACGCGGTTTTTCTCTAAGGCGGAATAAGCTGGGGCCGATTTTTCAACGTTATCTTGTTCACACAATGCCTACAAGTCTAAATCTGCATTTTCAGCCTTCTAGCTCTTTTCGTTAAGGAGATATTGCAAAGCATTTGGAAAAAATGTCAACGCGGTTTTCTCTAAGGCGGAATAAGCTGGGGCCGATTTTTCAACGCTATCTTGTTCACACAATGCCTACAAGTCTAAATCTGCATTTTCAGCCTTCCAGCTCTTTTCGTTAAGGAGATATTGCAAAGCATTTGGAAAAAATGTCAACGCGGTTTTCTCTAAGGCGGAATAAGCTGGGGCCGATTTTTCAACGTTATCTTGTTCACACAATGCCTACAAGTCTAAATCTGCATTTTCAGCCTTCCAGCTCTTTTCGTTAAGGAGATATTGCAAAGCATTTGGAAAAAATGTCAACGCGGTTTTCTCTAAGGCGGAATAAGCTGGGGCCGATTTTTCAACGTTATCTTGTTCACACAATGCCTACAAGTCTAAATCTGCATTTTCAGCCTTCTAGCTCTTTTCGTTAAGGAGATATTGCAAAGCATTTGGAAAAAATGTCAACGCGGTTTTCTCTAAGGCGGAATGAGCTGGGGCCGATTTTTCAAAGCTATCTTGTTCACACAATGCCTACAAGTCTAAATATGCATTTTCAGCCTTCCAGCTCTTTTCGTTAAGGAGATATTGCAAAGCATTTGGAAAAAATGTCAACGCGGTTTTTCTCTAAGGCGGAATAAGCTGGGGCCGATTTTTCAACGCTATCTTGTTCACACAATGCCTACAAGTCTAAATCTGCATTTTCAGCCTTCCAGCTCTTTTCGTTAAGGAGATATTGCAAAGCATTTGGAAAAAATGTCAACGCGGTTTTCTCTAAGGCGGAATAAGCTGGGGCCGATTTTTCAACGTTATCTTGTTCACACAATGCCTACAAGTCTAAATCTGCATTTTCAGCCTTCTAGCTCTTTTCGTTAAGGAGATATTGCAAGGCATTTGGAAAAAATGTCAACGCGGTTTTCTCTAAGGCTGAATAAGCTGGGGCCGATTTTTCAACGTTATCTTGTTCACACAATGCCTACAAGTCTAAATCTGCATTTTCAGCCTTCTAGCTCTTTTCGTTAAGGAGATATTGCAAGGCATTTGGAAAAAATGTCAACGCGGTTTTCTCTAAGGCTGAATAAGCTGGGGCCGATTTTTCAACGTTATCTTGTTCACACAATGCCTACAAGTCTAAATCTGCATTTTCAGCCTTCTAGCTCTTTTCGTTAAGGAGATATTGCAAAGCATTTGGAAAAAATGTCAACGCGGTTTTCTCTAAGGCGGAATAAGCTGGGGCCGATTTTTCAACGTTATCTTGTTCACACAATGCCTACAAGTCTAAATCTGCATTTTCAGCCTTCTAGCTCTTTTCGTTAAGGAGATATTGCAAAGCATTTGGAAAAAATGTCAACGCGGTTTTCTCTAAGGCGGAATGAGCTGGGGCCGATTTTTCAACGCTATCTTGTTCACACAATGCCTACAAGTCTAAATCTGCATTTTCAGCCTTCCAGCTCTTTTCGTTAAGGAGATATTGCAAAGCATTTGGAAAAAATGTCAACGCGGTTTTCTCTAAGGCGGAATAAGCTGGGGCCGATTTTTCAACGCTATCTTGTTCACACAATGCCTACAAGTCTAAATCTGCATTTTCAGCCTTCCAGCTCTTTTCGTTAAGGAGATATTGCAAAGCATTTGGAAAAAATGTCAACGCGGTTTTCTCTAAGGCGGAATAAGCTGGGGCCGATTTTTCAACGTTATCTTGTTCACACAATGCCTACAAGTCTAAATCTGCATTTTCAGCCTTCTAGCTCTTTTCGTTAAGGAGATATTGCAAGGCATTTGGAAAAAATGTCAACGCGGTTTTCTCTAAGGCTGAATAAGCTGGGGCCGATTTTTCAACGTTATCTTGTTCACACAATGCCTACAAGTCTAAATCTGCATTTTCAGCCTTCTAGCTCTTTTCGTTAAGGAGATATTGCAAGGCATTTGGAAAAAATGTCAACGCGGTTTTCTCTAAGGCGGAATAAGCTGGGGCCGATTTTTCAACGTTATCTTGTTCACACAATGCCTACAAGTCTAAATCTGCATTTTCAGCCTTCCAGCTCTTTTCGTTAAGGAGATATTGCAAAGCATTTGGAAAAAATGTCAACGCGGTTTTCTCTAAGGCGGAATAAGCTGGGGCCGATTTTTCAACGTTATCTTGTTCACACAATGCCTACAAGTCTAAATCTGCATTTTCAGCCTTCTAGCTCTTTTCGTTAAGGAGATATTGCAAAGCATTTGGAAAAAATGTCAACGCGGTTTTCTCTAAGGCGGAATGAGCTGGGGCCGATTTTTCAAAGCTATCTTGTTCACACAATGCCTACAAGTCTAAATATGCATTTTCAGCCTTCCAGCTCTTTTCGTTAAGGAGATATTGCAAAGCATTTGGAAAAAATGTCAACGCGGTTTTCTCTAAGGCGGAATAAGCTGGGGCCGATTTTTCAACGCTATCTTGTTCACACAATGCCTACAAGTCTAAATCTGCATTTTCAGCCTTCCAGCTCTTTTCGTTAAGGAGATATTGCAAAGCATTTGGAAAAAATGTCAACGCGGTTTTTCTAAGGCGGAATAAGCTGGGGCCGATTTTTCAACGTTATCTTGTTCACACAATGCCTACAAGTCTAAATCTGCATTTTCAGCCTTCTAGCTCTTTTCGTTAAGGAGATATTGCAAGGCATTTGGAAAAAATGTCAACGCGGTTTTCTCTAAGGCTGAATAAGCTGGGGCCGATTTTTCAACGTTATCTTGTTCACACAATGCCTACAAGTCTAAATCTGCATTTTCAGCCTTCTAGCTCTTTTCGTTAAGGAGATATTGCAAAGCATTTGGAAAAAATGTCAACGCGGTTTTCTCTAAGGCGGAATAAGCTGGGGCCGATTTTTCAACGTTATCTTGTTCACACAATGCCTACAAGTCTAAATCTGCATTTTCAGCCTTCTAGCTCTTTTCGTTAAGGAGATATTGCAAAGCATTTGGAAAAAATGTCAACGCGGTTTTCTCTAAGGCGGAATAAGCTGGGGCCGATTTTTCAACGCTATCTTGTTCACACAATGCCTACAAGTCTAAATCTGCATTTTCAGCCTTCCAGCTCTTTTCGTTAAGGAGATATTGCAAAGCATTTGGAAAAAATGTCAACGCGGTTTTCTCTAAGGCGGAATAAGCTGGGGCCGATTTTTCAACGTTATCTTGTTCACACAATGCCTACAAGTCTAAATCTGCATTTTCAGCCTTCCAGCTCTTTTCGTTAAGGAGATATTGCAAAGCATTTGGAAAAAATGTCAACGCGGTTTTCTCTAAGGCGGAATAAGCTGGGGCCGATTTTTCAACGCTATCTTGTTCACACAATGCCTACAAGTCTAAATCTGCATTTTCAGCCTTCCAGCTCTTTTTCGTTAAGGAGATATTGCAAAGCATTTGGAAAAAATGTCAACGCGGTTTTCTCTAAGGCGGAATAAGCTGGGGCCGATTTTTCAACGTTATCTTGTTCACACAATGCCTACAAGTCTAAATCTGCATTTTCAGCCTTCTAGCTCTTTTCGTTAAGGAGATATTGCAAGGCATTTGGAAAAAAATGTCAACGCGGTTTTCTCTAAGGCGGAATAAGCTGGGGCCGATTTTTCAACGTTATCTTGTTCACACAATGCCTACAAGTCTAAATCTGCATTTTCAGCCTTCCAGCTCTTTTCGTTAAGGAGATATTGCAAAGCATTTGGAAAAAATGTCAACGCGGTTTTCTCTAAGGCGGAATAAGCTGGGGCCGATTTTTCAACGTTATCTTGTTCACACAATGCCTACAAGTCTAAATCTGCATTTTCAGCCTTCTAGCTCTTTTCGTTAAGGAGATATTGCAAAGCATTTGGAAAAAATGTCAACGCGGTTTTCTCTAAGGCGGAATGAGCTGGGGCCGATTTTTCAAAGCTATCTTGTTCACACAATGCCTACAAGTCTAAATATGCATTTTCAGCCTTCCAGCTCTTTTCGTTAAGGAGATATTGCAAAGCATTTGGAAAAAATGTCAACGCGGTTTTCTCTAAGGCGGAATAAGCTGGGGCCGATTTTTCAACGCTATCTTGTTCACACAATGCCTACAAGTCTAAATCTGCATTTTTCAGCCTTCCAGCTCTTTTCGTTAAGGAGATATTGCAAAGCATTTGGAAAAATGTCAACGCGGTTTTCTCTAAGGCGGAATAAGCTGGGGCCGATTTTTCAACGTTATCTTGTTCACACAATGCCTACAAGTCTAAATCTGCATTTTCAGCCTTCTAGCTCTTTTCGTTAAGGAGATATTGCAAGGCATTTGGAAAAAATGTCAACGCGGTTTTCTCTAAGGCTGAATAAGCTGGGGCCGATTTTCAACGTTATCTTGTTCACACAATGCCTACAAGTCTAAATCTGCATTTTCAGCCTTCTAGCTCTTTTCGTTAAGGAGATATTGCAAAGCATTTGGAAAAAATGTCAACGCGGTTTTCTCTAAGGCGGAATAAGCTGGGGCCGATTTTTCAACGTTATCTTGTTCACACAATGCCTACAAGTCTAAATCTGCATTTTCAGCCTTCTAGCTCTTTTCGTTAAGGAGATATTGCAAAGCATTTGGAAAAAATGTCAACGCGGTTTTCTCTAAGGCGGAATAAGCTGGGGCGATTTTTCAACGCTATCTTGTTCACACAATGCCTACAAGTCTAAATCTGCATTTTCAGCCTTCCAGCTCTTTTCGTTAAGGAGATATTGCAAAGCATTTGGAAAAAATGTCAACGCGGTTTTCTCTAAGGCGGAATAAGCTGGGGCCGATTTTTCAACGTTATCTTGTTCACACAATGCCTACAAGTCTAAATCTGCATTTTCAGCCTTCTAGCTCTTTTCGTTAAGGAGATATTGCAAGGCATTTGGAAAAAATGTCAACGCGGTTTTCTCTAAGGCTGAATAAGCTGGGGCCGATTTTTCAACGTTATCTTGTTCACACAATGCCTACAAGTCTAAATCTGCATTTTCAGCCTTCCAGCTCTTTTCGTTAAGGAGATATTGCAAAGCATTTGGAAAAAAATGTCAACGCGGTTTTCTCTAAGGCGGAATAAGCTGGGGCCGATTTTTCAACGTTATCTTGTTCACACAATGCCTACAAGTCTAAATCTGCATTTTCAGCCTTCTAGCTCTTTTCGTTAAGGAGATATTGCAAAGCATTTGGAAAAAATGTCAACGCGGTTTTCTCTAAGGCGGAATGAGCTGGGGCCGATTTTTCAAAGCTATCTTGTTCACACAATGCCTACAAGTCTAAATATGCATTTTCAGCCTTCCAGCTCTTTTCGTTAAGGAGATATTGCAAAGCATTTGGAAAAAATGTCAACGCGGTTTTCTCTAAGGCGGAATAAGCTGGGGCCGATTTTTTCAACGCTATCTTGTTCACACAATGCCTACAAGTCTAAATCTGCATTTTTCAGCCTTCCAGCTCTTTTCGTTAAGGAGATATTGCAAAGCATTTGGAAAAAATGTCAACGCGGTTTTCTCTAAGGCGGAATAAGCTGGGGCCGATTTTTCAACGTTATCTTGTTCACACAATGCCTACAAGTCTAAATCTGCATTTTCAGCCTTCTAGCTCTTTTCGTTAAGGAGATATTGCAAGGCATTTGGAAAAAATGTCAACGCGGTTTTCTCTAAGGCTGAATAAGCTGGGGCCGATTTTTCAACGTTATCTTGTTCACACAATGCCTACAAGTCTAAATCTGCATTTTCAGCCTTCTAGCTCTTTTCGTTAAGGAGATATTGCAAAGCATTTGGAAAAAATGTCAACGCGGTTTTCTCTAAGGCGGAATAAGCTGGGGCCGATTTTTCAACGTTATCTTGTTCACACAATGCCTACAAGTCTAAATCTGCATTTTCAGCCTTCTAGCTCTTTTCGTTAAGGAGATATTGCAAAGCATTTGGAAAAAATGTCAACGCGGTTTTCTCTAAGGCGGAATAAGCTGGGGCCGATTTTTCAACGTTATCTTGTTCACACAATGCCTACAAGTCTAAATCTGCATTTTCAGCCTTCTAGCTCTTTTCGTTAAGGAGATATTGCAAGGCATTTGGAAAAAAATGTCAACGCGGTTTTCTCTAAGGCTGAATAAGCTGGGGCCGATTTTTCAACGTTATCTTGTTCACACAATGCCTACAAGTCTAAATCTGCATTTTCAGCCTTCTAGCTCTTTTCGTTAAGGAGATATTGCAAAGCATTTGGAAAAAATGTCAACGCGGTTTTCTCTAAGGCGGAATAAGCTGGGGCCGATTTTTCAACGTTATCTTGTTCACACAATGCCTACAAGTCTAAATCTGCATTTTCAGCCTTCTAGCTCTTTTCGTTAAGGAGATATTGCAAAGCATTTGGAAAAAATGTCAACGCGGTTTTCTCTAAGGCGGAATGAGCTGGGGCCGATTTTTCAACGCTATCTTGTTCACACAATGCCTACAAGTCTAAATCTGCATTTTCAGCCTTCCAGCTCTTTTCGTTAAGGAGATATTGCAAAGGCATTTGGAAAAAATGTCAACGCGGTTTTCTCTAAGGCGGAATAAGCTGGGGCCGATTTTTCAACGCTATCTTGTTCACACAATGCCTACAAGTCTAAATCTGCATTTTCAGCCTTCCAGCTCTTTTCGTTAAGGAGATATTGCAAAGCATTTGGAAAAAATGTCAACGCGGTTTTCTCTAAGGCGGAATAAGCTGGGGCCGATTTTTCAACGTTATCTTGTTCACACAATGCCTACAAGTCTAAATCTGCATTTTCAGCCTTCTAGCTCTTTTCGTTAAGGAGATATTGCAAGGCATTTGGAAAAAATGTCAACGCGGTTTTCTCTAAGGCTGAATAAGCTGGGGCCGATTTTTCAACGTTATCTTGTTCACACAATGCCTACAAGTCTAAATCTGCATTTTCAGCCTTCCAGCTCTTTTCGTTAAGGAGATATTGCAAAGCATTTGGAAAAAATGTCAACGCGGTTTTCTCTAAGGCGGAATAAGCTGGGGCCGATTTTTTCAACGTTATCTTGTTCACACAATGCCTACAAGTCTAAATCTGCATTTTCAGCCTTCTAGCTCTTTTCGTTAAGGAGATATTGCAAAGCATTTGGAAAAAATGTCAACGCGGTTTTCTCTAAGGCGGAATGAGCTGGGGCCGATTTTTCAAAGCTATCTTGTTCACACAATGCCTACAAGTCTAAATATGCATTTTCAGCCTTCCAGCTCTTTTCGTTAAGGAGATATTGCAAAGCATTTGGAAAAAATGTCAACGCGGTTTTCTCTAAGGCGGAATAAGCTGGGGCCGATTTTTCAACGCTATCTTGTTCACACAATGCCTACAAGTCTAAATCTGCATTTTCAGCCTTCCAGCTCTTTTCGTTAAGGAGATATTGCAAAGCATTTGGAAAAAATGTCAACGCGGTTTTCTCTAAGGCGGAATAAGCTGGGGCCGATTTTTCAACGTTATCTTGTTCACACAATGCCTACAAGTCTAAATCTGCATTTTCAGCCTTCTAGCTCTTTTCGTTAAGGAGATATTGCAAGGCATTTGGAAAAAATGTCAACGCGGTTTTCTCTAAGGCTGAATAAGCTGGGGCCGATTTTTCAACGTTATCTTGTTCACACAATGCCTACAAGTCTAAATCTGCATTTTCAGCCTTCTAGCTCTTTCGTTAAGGAGATATTGCAAAGCATTTGGAAAAAATGTCAACGCGGTTTTCTCTAAGGCGGAATAAGCTGGGGCCGATTTTTTCAACGTTATCTTGTTCACACAATGCCTACAAGTCTAAATCTGCATTTTCAGCCTTCTAGCTCTTTTCGTTAAGGAGATATTGCAAAGCATTTGGAAAAAATGTCACGCGGTTTTCTCTAAGGCGGAATAAGCTGGGGCCGATTTTTCAACGCTATCTTGTTCACACAATGCCTACAAGTCCTAAATCTGCATTTTCAGCCTTCCAGCTCTTTTCGTTAAGGAGATATTGCAAAGCATTTGGAAAAAATGTCAACGCGGTTTTCTCTAAGGCGGAATAAGCTGGGGCCGATTTTTCAACGTTATCTTGTTCACACAATGCCTACAAGTCTAAAATCTGCATTTTTCAGCCTTCTAGCTCTTTTCGTTAAGGAGATATTGCAAGGCATTTGGAAAAAATGTCAACGCGGTTTTTCTCTAAGGCTGAATAAGCTGGGGCCGATTTTTCAACGTTATCTTGTTCACACAATGCCTACAAGTCTAAATCTGCATTTTCAGCCTTCTAGCTCTTTTCGTTAAGGAGATATTGCAAAGCATTTGGAAAAAATGTCAACGCGGTTTTCTCTAAGGCGGAATAAGCTGGGGCCGATTTTTCAACGTTATCTTGTTCACACAATGCCTACAAGTCTAAATCTGCATTTTCAGCCTTCTAGCTCTTTTCGTTATGGAGATATTGCAAAGCATTTGGAAAAAATGTCAACGCGGTTTTCTCTAAGGCGGAATAAGCTGGGGCCGATTTTTCAACGTTATCTTGTTCACACAATGCCTACAAGTCTAAATCTGCATTTTCAGCCTTCTAGCTCTTTTCGTTAAGGAGATATTGCAAGGCATTTGGAAAAAATGTCAACGCGGTTTCTCTAAGGCTGAATAAGCTGGGGCCGATTTTTCAACGTTATCTTGTTCACACAATGCCTACAAGTCTAAATCTGCATTTTCAGCCTTCTAGCTCTTTTCGTTAAGGAGATATTGCAAAGCATTTGGAAAAATGTCAACGCGGTTTTCTCTAAGGCGGAATAAGCTGGGGCCGATTTTTCAACGTTATCTTGTTCACACAATGCCTACAAGTCTAAATCTGCATTTTCAGCCTTCTAGCTCTTTTCGTTAAGGAGATATTGCAAAGCATTTGGAAAAAATGTCAACGCGGTTTTCTCTAAGGCGGAATGAGCTGGGGCCGATTTTTCAACGCTATCTTGTTCACACAATGCCTACAAGTCTAAATCTGCATTTTCAGCCTTCCAGCTCTTTTCGTTAAGGAGATATTGCAAAGCATTTGGAAAAAATGTCAACGCGGTTTTCTCTAAGGCGGAATAAGCTGGGGCCGATTTTTCAACGCTATCTTGTTCACACAATGCCTACAAGTCTAAATCTGCATTTTCAGCCTTCCAGCTCTTTTCGTTAAGGAGATATTGCAAAGCATTTGGAAAAAATGTCAACGCGGTTTTCTCTAAGGCGGAATAAGCTGGGGCCGATTTTTCAACGTTATCTTGTTCACACAATGCCTACAAGTCTAAATCTGCATTTTCAGCCTTCTAGCTCTTTTCGTTAAGGAGATATTGCAAGGCATTTGGAAAAAAATGTCAACGCGGTTTTCTCTAAGGCTGAATAAGCTGGGGCCGATTTTTCAACGTTATCTTGTTCACACAATGCCTACAAGTCTAAATCTGCATTTTCAGCCTTCCAGCTCTTTTCGTTAAGGAGATATTGCAAAGCATTTGGAAAAAATGTCAACGCGGTTTTCTCTAAGGCGGAATAAGCTGGGGCCGATTTTTCAACGTTATCTTGTTCACACAATGCCTACAAGTCTAAATCTGCATTTTCAGCCTTCTAGCTCTTTTCGTTAGGAGATATTGCAAAGCATTTGGAAAAAATGTCAACGCGGTTTTCTCTAAGGCGGAATGAGCTGGGGCCGATTTTTCAAAGCTATCTTGTTCACACAATGCCTACAAGTCTAAATATGCATTTCAGCCTTCCAGCTCTTTTCGTTAAGGAGATATTGCAAAGCATTTGGAAAAAAATGTCAACGCGGTTTCTCTAAGGCGGAATAAGCTGGGGCCGATTTTTCAACGCTATCTTGTTCACACAATGCCTACAAGTCTAAATCTGCATTTTCAGCCTTCCAGCTCTTTTCGTTAAGGAGATATTGCAAAGCATTTGGAAAAATGTCAACGCGGTTTTCTCTAAGAATAAGCTGGGGCCGATTTTTCAACGTTATCTTGTTCACACAATGCCTACAAGTCTAAATCTGCATTTTCAGCCTTCTAGCTCTTTTCGTTAAGGAGATATTGCAAGGCATTTGGAAAAAATGTCAACGCGGTTTTCTCTAAGGCTGAATAAGCTGGGGCCGATTTTTCAACGTTATCTTGTTCACACAATGCCTACAAGTCTAAATCTGCATTTTCAGCCTTCTAGCTCTTTTCGTTAAGGAGATATTGCAAAGCATTTGGAAAAAATGTCAACGCGGTTTTCTCTAAGGCGGAATAAGCTGGGGCCGATTTTTCAACGTTATCTTGTTCACACAATGCCTACAAGTCTAAATCTGCATTTTCAGCCTTCTAGCTCTTTTCGTTAAGGAGATATTGCAAAGCATTTGGAAAAAATGTCAACGCGGTTTTCTCTAAGGCGGAATGAGCTGGGGCCGATTTTTCAAAGCTATCTTGTTCACACAATGCCTACAAGTCTAAATATGCATTTTCAGCCTTCCAGCTCTTTTCGTTAAGGAGATATTGCAAAGCATTTGGAAAAAATGTCAACGCGGTTTTCTCTAAGGCGGAATAAGCTGGGGCCGATTTTTCAACGCTATCTTGTTCACACAATGCCTACAAGTCTAAATCTGCATTTTCAGCCTTCCAGCTCTTTTCGTTAAGGAGATATTGCAAAGCATTTGGAAAAAATGTCAACGCGGTTTTCTCTAAGGCGGAATAAGCTGGGGCCGATTTTTCAACGTTATCTTGTTCACACAATGCCTACAAGTCTAAATCTGCATTTTCAGCCTTCTAGCTCTTTTCGTTAAGGAGATATTGCAAGGCATTTGGAAAAAATGTCAACGCGGTTTTCTCTAAGGCTGAATAAGCTGGGGCCGATTTTTCAACGTTATCTTGTTCACACAATGCCTACAAGTCTAAATCTGCATTTTCAGCCTTCCAGCTCTTTTCGTTAAGGAGATATTGCAAAGCATTTGGAAAAAATGTCAACGCGGTTTTCTCTAAGGCGGAATAAGCTGGGGCCGATTTTTCAACGTTATCTTGTTCACACAATGCCTACAAGTCTAAATCTGCATTTTCAGCCTTCTAGCTCTTTTCGTTAAGGAGATATTGCAAAGCATTTGGAAAAAATGTCAACGCGGTTTTCTCTAAGGCGGAATGAGCTGGGGCCGATTTTTCAAAGCTATCTTGTTCACACAATGCCTACAAGTCTAAATCTGCATTTTCAGCCTTCTAGCTCTTTTCGTTAAGGAGATATTGCAAGGCATTTGGAAAAAATGTCAACGCGGTTTTCTCTAAGGCTGAATAAGCTGGGGCCGATTTTTCAACGTTATCTTGTTCACACAATGCCTACAAGTCTAAATCTGCATTTTCAGCCTTCTAGCTCTTTTCGTTAAGGAGATATTGCAAAGCATTTGGAAAAAATGTCAACGCGGTTTTCTCTAAGGCGGAATAAGCTGGGGCCGATTTTTCAACGTTATCTTGTTCACACAATGCCTACAAGTCTAAATCTGCATTTTCAGCCTTCTAGCTCTTTTCGTTAAGGAGATATTGCAAAGCATTTGGAAAAAATGTCAACGCGGTTTTCTCTAAGGCGGAATAAGCTGGGGCCGATTTTTCAACGCTATCTTGTTCACACAATGCCTACAAGTCTAAATCTGCATTTTCAGCCTTCCAGCTCTTTTCGTTAAGGAGATATTGCAAAGCATTTGGAAAAAATGTCAACGCGGTTTTCTCTAAGGCGGAATAAGCTGGGGCCGATTTTTCAACGTTATCTTGTTCACACAATGCCTACAAGTCTAAATCTGCATTTTCAGCCTTCTAGCTCTTTTCGTTAAGGAGATATTGCAAGGCATTTGGAAAAAATGTCAACGCGGTTTTCTCTAAGGCTGAATAAGCTGGGGCCGATTTTTCAACGTTATCTTGTTCACACAATGCCTACAAGTCTAAATCTGCATTTTCAGCCTTCTAGCTCTTTTCGTTAAGGAGATATTGCAAAGCATTTGGAAAAAATGTCAACGCGGTTTTCTCTAAGGCGGAATAAGCTGGGGCCGATTTTTCAACGTTATCTTGTTCACACAATGCCTACAAGTCTAAATCTGCATTTTCAGCCTTCTAGCTCTTTTCGTTAAGGAGATATTGCAAAGCATTTGGAAAAAATGTCAACGCGGTTTTCTCTAAGGCGGAATAAGCTGGGGCCGATTTTTCAACGCTATCTTGTTCACACAATGCCTACAAGTCTAAATCTGCATTTTCAGCCTTCCAGCTCTTTTCGTTAAGGAGATATTGCAAAGCATTTGGAAAAAATGTCAACGCGGTTTTCTCTAAGGCGGAATAAGCTGGGGCCGATTTTTCAACGTTATCTTGTTCACACAATGCCTACAAGTCTAAATCTGCATTTTCAGCCTTCTAGCTCTTTTCGTTAAGGAGATATTGCAAGGCATTTGGAAAAAATGTCAACGCGGTTTTCTCTAAGGCTGAATAAGCTGGGGCCGATTTTTCAACGTTATCTTGTTCACACAATGCCTACAAGTCTAAATCTGCATTTTCAGCCTTCCAGCTCTTTTCGTTAAGGAGATATTGCAAAGCATTTGGAAAAAATGTCAACGCGGTTTTCTCTAAGGCGGAATAAGCTGGGGCCGATTTTTCAACGTTATCTTGTTCACACAATGCCTACAAGTCTAAATCTGCATTTTCAGCCTTCTAGCTCTTTTCGTTAAGGAGATATTGCAAAGCATTTGGAAAAAATGTCAACGCGGTTTTCTCTAAGGCGGAATGAGCTGGGGCCGATTTTTCAAAGCTATCTTGTTCACACAATGCCTACAAGTCTAAATATGCATTTTCAGCCTTCCAGCTCTTTTCGTTAAGGAGATATTGCAAAGCATTTGGAAAAAATGTCAACGCGGTTTTCTCTAAGGCGGAATAAGCTGGGGCCGATTTTTCAACGCTATCTTGTTCACACAATGCCTACAAGTCTAAATCTGCATTTTCAGCCTTCCAGCTCTTTTCGTTAAGGAGATATTGCAAAGCATTTGGAAAAAATGTCAACGCGGTTTTCTCTAAGGCGGAATAAGCTGGGGCCGATTTTTCAACGTTATCTTGTTCACACAATGCCTACAAGTCTAAATCTGCATTTTCAGCCTTCTAGCTCTTTTCGTTAAGGAGATATTGCAAGGCATTTGGAAAAAATGTCAACGCGGTTTTCTCTAAGGCTGAATAAGCTGGGGCCGATTTTTCAACGTTATCTTGTTCACACAATGCCTACAAGTCTAAATCTGCATTTTCAGCCTTCTAGCTCTTTTCGTTAAGGAGATATTGCAAAGCATTTGGAAAAAATGTCAACGCGGTTTTCTCTAAGGCGGAATAAGCTGGGGCCGATTTTTCAACGTTATCTTGTTCACACAATGCCTACAAGTCTAAATCTGCATTTTCAGCCTTCTAGCTCTTTTCGTTAAGGAGATATTGCAAAGCATTTGGAAAAAATGTCAACGCGGTTTTCTCTAAGGCGGAATAAGCTGGGGCCGATTTTTCAACGTTATCTTGTTCACACAATGCCTACAAGTCTAAATCTGCATTTTCAGCCTTCTAGCTCTTTTCGTTAAGGAGATATTGCAAGGCATTTGGAAAAAATGTCAACGCGGTTTTCTCTAAGGCTGAATAAGCTGGGGCCGATTTTTCAACGTTATCTTGTTCACACAATGCCTACAAGTCTAAATCTGCATTTTCAGCCTTCTAGCTCTTTTCGTTAAGGAGATATTGCAAAGCATTTGGAAAAAATGTCAACGCGGTTTTCTCTAAGGCGGAATAAGCTGGGGCCGATTTTTCAACGTTATCTTGTTCACACAATGCCTACAAGTCTAAATCTGCATTTTCAGCCTTCTAGCTCTTTTCGTTAAGGAGATATTGCAAAGCATTTGGAAAAAATGTCAACGCGGTTTTCTCTAAGGCGGAATGAGCTGGGGCCGATTTTTCAACGCTATCTTGTTCACACAATGCCTACAAGTCTAAATCTGCATTTTCAGCCTTCCAGCTCTTTTCGTTAAGGAGATATTGCAAAGCATTTGGAAAAAATGTCAACGCGGTTTTCTCTAAGGCGGAATAAGCTGGGGCCGATTTTTCAACGCTATCTTGTTCACACAATGCCTACAAGTCTAAATCTGCATTTTCAGCCTTCCAGCTCTTTTCGTTAAGGAGATATTGCAAAGCATTTGGAAAAAATGTCAACGCGGTTTTCTCTAAGGCGGAATAAGCTGGGGCCGATTTTTCAACGTTATCTTGTTCACACAATGCCTACAAGTCTAAATCTGCATTTTCAGCCTTCTAGCTCTTTTCGTTAAGGAGATATTGCAAGGCATTTGGAAAAAATGTCAACGCGGTTTTCTCTAAGGCTGAATAAGCTGGGGCCGATTTTTCAACGTTATCTTGTTCACACAATGCCTACAAGTCTAAATCTGCATTTTCAGCCTTCTAGCTCTTTTCGTTAAGGAGATATTGCAAGGCATTTGGAAAAAATGTCAACGCGGTTTTCTCTAAGGCGGAATAAGCTGGGGCCGATTTTTCAACGTTATCTTGTTCACACAATGCCTACAAGTCTAAATCTGCATTTTCAGCCTTCCAGCTCTTTTCGTTAAGGAGATATTGCAAAGCATTTGGAAAAAATGTCAACGCGGTTTTCTCTAAGGCGGAATAAGCTGGGGCCGATTTTTCAACGTTATCTTGTTCACACAATGCCTACAAGTCTAAATCTGCATTTTCAGCCTTCTAGCTCTTTTCGTTAAGGAGATATTGCAAAGCATTTGGAAAAAATGTCAACGCGGTTTTCTCTAAGGCGGAATGAGCTGGGGCCGATTTTTCAAAGCTATCTTGTTCACACAATGCCTACAAGTCTAAATATGCATTTTCAGCCTTCCAGCTCTTTTCGTTAAGGAGATATTGCAAAGCATTTGGAAAAAATGTCAACGCGGTTTTCTCTAAGGCGGAATAAGCTGGGGCCGATTTTCAACGCTATCTTGTTCACACAATGCCTACAAGTCTAAATCTGCATTTTCAGCCTTCCAGCTCTTTTCGTTAAGGAGATATTGCAAAGCATTTGGAAAAAATGTCAACGCGGTTTTCTCTAAGGCGGAATAAGCTGGGGCCGATTTTTCAACGTTATCTTGTTCACACAATGCCTACAAGTCTAAATCTGCATTTTCAGCCTTCTAGCTCTTTTCGTTAAGGAGATATTGCAAGGCATTTGGAAAAAATGTCAACGCGGTTTTCTCTAAGGCTGAATAAGCTGGGGCCGATTTTTCAACGTTATCTTGTTCACACAATGCCTACAAGTCTAAATCTGCATTTTCAGCCTTCTAGCTCTTTTCGTTAAGGAGATATTGCAAAGCATTTGGAAAAAAATGTCAACGCGGTTTTCTCTAAGGCGGAATAAGCTGGGGCCGATTTTTCAACGTTATCTTGTTCACACAATGCCTACAAGTCTAAATCTGCATTTTCAGCCTTCTAGCTCTTTTCGTTAAGGAGATATTGCAAAGCATTTGGAAAAAATGTCAACGCGGTTTTCTCTAAGGCGGAATGAGCTGGGGCCGATTTTTCAACGCTATCTTGTTCACACAATGCCTACAAGTCTAAATCTGCATTTTCAGCCTTCTAGCTCTTTTCGTTAAGGAGATATTGCAAGGCATTTGGAAAAAATGTCAACGCGGTTTTCTCTAAGGCTGAATAAGCTGGGGCCGATTTTTCAACGTTATCTTGTTCACACAATGCCTACAAGTCTAAATCTGCATTTTCAGCCTTCTAGCTCTTTTCGTTAAGGAGATATTGCAAAGCATTTGGAAAAAATGTCAACGCGGTTTTCTCTAAGGCGGAATAAGCTGGGGCCGATTTTTCAACGTTATCTTGTTCACACAATGCCTACAAGTCTAAATCTGCATTTTCAGCCTTCTAGCTCTTTTCGTTAAGGAGATATTGCAAAGCATTTGGAAAAAATGTCAACGCGGTTTTCTCTAAGGCGGAATGAGCTGGGGCCGATTTTTCAACGCTATCTTGTTCACACAATGCCTACAAGTCTAAATCTGCATTTTCAGCCTTCCAGCTCTTTTCGTTAAGGAGATATTGCAAAGCATTTGGAAAAAATGTCAACGCGGTTTTCTCTAAGGCGGAATAAGCTGGGGCCGATTTTTCAACGCTATCTTGTTCACACAATGCCTACAAGTCTAAATCTGCATTTTCAGCCTTCCAGCTCTTTTCGTTAAGGAGATATTGCAAAGCATTTGGAAAAAATGTCAACGCGGTTTTCTCTAAGGCGGAATAAGCTGGGGCCGATTTTTCAACGTTATCTTGTTCACACAATGCCTACAAGTCTAAATCTGCATTTTCAGCCTTCTAGCTCTTTTCGTTAAGGAGATATTGCAAGGCATTTGGAAAAAATGTCAACGCGGTTTTCTCTAAGGCTGAATAAGCTGGGGCCGATTTTTCAACGTTATCTTGTTCACACAATGCCTACAAGTCTAAATCTGCATTTTCAGCCTTCCAGCTCTTTTCGTTAAGGAGATATTGCAAAGCATTTGGAAAAAATGTCAACGCGGTTTTCTCTAAGGCGGAATAAGCTGGGGCCGATTTTTCAACGTTATCTTGTTCACACAATGCCTACAAGTCTAAATCTGCATTTTCAGCCTTCTAGCTCTTTTCGTTAAGGAGATATTGCAAAGCATTTGGAAAAAATGTCAACGCGGTTTTCTCTAAGGCGGAATGAGCTGGGGCCGATTTTTCAAAGCTATCTTGTTCACACAATGCCTACAAGTCTAAATCTGCATTTTCAGCCTTCCAGCTCTTTTCGTTAAGGAGATATTGCAAAGCATTTGGAAAAAATGTCAACGCGGTTTTCTCTAAGGCGGAATAAGCTGGGGCCGATTTTTCAACGCTATCTTGTTCACACAATGCCTACAAGTCTAAATCTGCATTTTCAGCCTTCCAGCTCTTTTCGTTAAGGAGATATTGCAAAGCATTTGGAAAAAATGTCAACGCGGTTTTCTCTAAGGCGGAATAAGCTGGGGCCGATTTTTCAACGTTATCTTGTTCACACAATGCCTACAAGTCTAAATCTGCATTTTCAGCCTTCTAGCTCTTTTCGTTAAGGAGATATTGCAAGGCATTTGGAAAAAATGTCAACGCGGTTTTCTCTAAGGCTGAATAAGCTGGGGCCGATTTTTCAACGTTATCTTGTTCACACAATGCCTACAAGTCTAAATCTGCATTTTCAGCCTTCTAGCTCTTTTCGTTAAGGAGATATTGCAAAGCATTTGGAAAAAATGTCAACGCGGTTTTCTCTAAGGCGGAATAAGCTGGGGCCGATTTTTCAACGTTATCTTGTTCACACAATGCCTACAAGTCTAAATCTGCATTTTCAGCCTTCTAGCTCTTTTCGTTAAGGAGATATTGCAAAGCATTTGGAAAAAATGTCAACGCGGTTTTCTCTAAGGCGGAATGAGCTGGGGCCGATTTTTCAAAGCTATCTTGTTCACACAATGCCTACAAGTCTAAATATGCATTTTCAGCCTTCCAGCTCTTTTCGTTAAGGAGATATTGCAAAGCATTGGAAAAAATGTCAACGCGGTTTTCTCTAAGGCGGAATAAGCTGGGGCCGATTTTTCAACGCTATCTTGTTCACACAATGCCTACAAGTCTAAATCTGCATTTTCAGCCTTCCAGCTCTTTTCGTTAAGGAGATATTGCAAAGCATTTGGAAAAAATGTCAACGCGGTTTTCTCTAAGGCGGAATAAGCTGGGGCCGATTTTTCAACGTTATCTTGTTCACACAATGCCTACAAGTCTAAATCTGCATTTTCAGCCTTCTAGCTCTTTTCGTTAAGGAGATATTGCAAGGCATTTGGAAAAAATGTCAACGCGGTTTTCTCTAAGGCTGAATAAGCTGGGGCCGATTTTTCAACGTTATCTTGTTCACACAATGCCTACAAGTCTAAATCTGCATTTTCAGCCTTCCAGCTCTTTTCGTTAAGGAGATATTGCAAAGCATTTGGAAAAAATGTCAACGCGGTTTTCTCTAAGGCGGAATAAGCTGGGGCCGATTTTTCAACGTTATCTTGTTCACACAATGCCTACAAGTCTAAATCTGCATTTTCAGCCTTCTAGCTCTTTTCGTTAAGGAGATATTGCAAAGCATTTGGAAAAAATGTCAACGCGGTTTTCTCTAAGGCGGAATGAGCTGGGGCCGATTTTTCAAAGCTATCTTGTTCACACAATGCCTACAAGTCTAAATCTGCATTTTCAGCCTTCTAGCTCTTTTCGTTAAGGAGATATTGCAAGGCATTTGGAAAAAATGTCAACGCGGTTTTCTCTAAGGCTGAATAAGCTGGGGCCGGATTTTTCAACGTTATCTTGTTCACACAATGCCTACAAGTCTAATCTGCATTTTCAGCCTTCTAGCTCTTTTCGTTAAGGAGATATTGCAAAGCATTTGGAAAAAATGTCAACGCGGTTTTCTCTAAGGCGGAATAAGCTGGGGCCGATTTTTCAACGTTATCTTGTTCACACAATGCCTACAAGTCTAAATCTGCATTTTCAGCCTTCTAGCTCTTTTCGTTAAGGAGATATTGCAAAGCATTTGGAAAAAATGTCAACGCGGTTTTCTCTAAGGCGGAATAAGCTGGGGCCGATTTTTCAACGCTATCTTGTTCACACAATGCCTACAAGTCTAAATCTGCATTTTCAGCCTTCCAGCTCTTTTCGTTAAGGAGATATTGCAAAGCATTTGGAAAAAATGTCAACGCGGTTTTCTCTAAGGCGGAATAAGCA